>NC_061068.1:13994500-14294500 GCF_021917145.1 Hypomesus transpacificus | reverse complement strand
CATTTCGGATTGGTTTCAAACTTAGCAAAAATCAGGAAAAATTATTCTATGAAAAAGCTAGTAGTATGAGCCAGGTTCAAGAATCGAACAAAAATTATTGGGGGATATAGTTTTAGATATGTTGACTGGAGTTAATAGAATAAAAACGACCGGACGAGTCGGGTAGAAAATCGGAAATGCAATACCACCTACATCCACCGGGGTTGTTGCCTCAAGCCGAGAGGCGAGGGGTGGGGGCTTGGTTCACACTGCAGCGACGCGAAGCGAGTGACAACATGTTTTCCATTCATTTTCTATGAAGCCAGGCGAATCGCTTGCGTGGTGCATTGTGGGTAGCGACGCGACAGGGTTGAGATTTTCCCAACTTTATGCAAATGAGGAGCGATTTTCGCTAGATTTTCGCCAATCGAAGTGTTTTCTTGTTTCTCCTAACGTAGCAACCATGGTAAACATTTCTAGCTTTCTAGGTTTCAAGGTGGAGGAGAAACTAATAGTTTGTGTGGCTGCTTACCCAGTCCTGTACGATACATAGCTGTATTTGTACAGAGATGTTCATTAAAAAAAACAATGCATGGCGCAAGGTTGCCGAAGTTGTTGGTGCTTGTACTTTCTAATTCATTCTAGTGACATTACGTATCTTCGTTCTGTAGTAACTACTGTAGCTAAGCTAGCTAGCCCGGCTGGAACTCCTTATCGTATTGACAGATTAGCAGAGACTTTGAGTAATATAATAAAACGTTTTTTACACATGTCAATGTGTATGTCTTTAAACAGTTTTGTATTTTGTATACAAGTTGTATTTTGATCGATGTTGCGAGTACGTAAACCCAAGTCTGCACACTTGGCCATTACAACTACAACAGTGACTTTAGAGAACTACATTCTACATGAATCTGTTTGAAACGCCCCCGAGCGAGGTGAACTGTGGGAAGGCGAGCGATGGCAAGCGATTTGCGTCGCTGCAGTGTGAACGCACTGTAACCGTGCGTGTCCACTACAGCGGAGTGGCGCGGAGCGTTGGCTTCCAATCCATTTTCAATGAAACCGGGCGTTGACGCTCGCTTACAGTGCGTTCACACTGCAGCGATGCGAGTGACAACATGTTTTCCATTCATTTTCTATGGAGCCAGGCGAATCGCTTGCGTGGTGCATTGTGGGTAGCGACGTGACAGAGTTGAGATTTTCTCAACTTTATGCAAATGAGGAGCGATTTTCGCTAGCGATGGCCAATTGGAGTGTTTTCTTGTTTCTCGTAACGTAGCAACCATGGCAAACATTTCTAGCTTTCTAGGTTTCAAGGTGGAGAAGAAACTAATCGTTTGTGTGGCTGCTTACCCAGTCCTGTAAGATACATAGCTGTATTTGTACAGAGATATTAATTTTTAAAAAACAATGCATGGCGCAAGGTTTGCCTAAGTTGTGGGTGCTTGTACTTTCAAATTCAGTTTAGTCACATTACGTAACTTCGTTCTATGGTAACGAGCTAGCTAGCCCTGCTGGAACTCCCTATCGTATCGACAGATTAGCAGAGACTGAGGAATATAGTAAAACGATTTTTATACATGTCAACGTGTATGTCTATTAAACAGTTTTGTATATTGTATACAAGTTGTATTTTGATCGATGTTGCAACTACGTAAACCCAAGTCTGCATACTTGGCCATGACAACTACAGCAGTGATTTTAGAGAAATACATTCTACATTTATCAGTTTGAAACGCCCCCGAGCGTGGTGAACTGTGGGAAGGCAAGCGATGGCAAGCGATTTGCGTCGCTGCAGTGTGAACGCACTGTTACGCTCCCACAATGCCCTACACGAGCGTCAACGCCCGGTTTCATTGAAAATGAATTGGAAGCGGGCGGCGCGTTAGCACCGTGACACTGCGTGTCCACTACAGCGTTTTTTAACGCTCTCCACCGCTTGCCTTCCCACAGTTCTCCACGCTCGGGGGCGTGTTAGAAAAGTTAAAACAGAGTTGTAGTTCTCTACAATCACTGTTGTAGTTTGTGTAAAACGGTGTCATGGACAAGTGTGCAGACTTGGATTTATGCACTTACAATATCGATAATTATTGATATAATATAGGTGCTCCTGTCTCGATCAAAATACAGGTTTTACACTGCATGATGCAAGGAATCAGATACGCTGACTAGATGTTGCATGATCTTGTCAACTAGGCTATAGGCTACTGTACAGCACTTCAGTAACATTCGCTAGGTTATGGCCACTACACATTTACTGTATGGCTAGCGAGTGACTGCCAACCAGCATTTCAACGTTGAATGTCAATCGTGTGCCAGGTAAACTAGACTACTAGCTTGACTAGTAGTACAGTATGCAGCTAGCACAGATGAAAGTTAGAGCTAGGTTACGTACTGTAGGTAGCTAAAGTGACGAGACTGAATTTAACACACCAGGGACACCGACAACCTCGGCAACCCTGCGTCAGGTACACATTTTTTGTTAACGTCTCTTTAATCGTACAGAGGCGTATAAAACAAGACTGAGTGTGTAGACACACATACGATGAGTTGCTCTTCCATCTTGAAATGTCAAACCTACAACTGTTTACCATGACCAACAGTTGCTACGTTACAAGAAACAAGAAACCAACCCGATTGGCCAACGCTAGCGTTTTCACGCTCCTCATTTACATAAAGTTAAGAAAATCCAACTTTCGATGCCCCGCTCGCCTTCCCACAATACCCTACGCGAGCGTCAACGCCTGGTTTCATTGAAAATGAATTGGAAGCCGACGCCCCGCTCTGCCCGCCCCGCTGCAGTGTGAACGCACCGTAAGGGCCAATCCCAATACTCCCCTTTACCAGGGAGGCGCCGGAGAATTTTTAATGAGAGGCCGAGGCCGAGCCATACGTTGAACATTCGGGGCCTAACCCAAACTTAACTTCAGAACTTCACATTAATGGGAGCACGCATAGAGGCGAGCAAGATTTTTTTGCATTAATTTCAGTGCAAAATAGTTTTTTGAGCTTTATGTAATATTAACATTACGTTGGACTCATACAGTTAGAACTATATTTTCCGGAAATTACAAACCAAACTTGTACCTCAAAGATTCAGGCCTTTTGGGAAAACATATTTTTCCCACCCTTGCAGGAACATAGATTAATGAAGTGACAGATCTTTCTTTTATTTACCTGGCTTTTTCAGTTCCTCCTGGCATCTTTTTCCCGTCCATTTGATTCTTTTCGTATTAGCTTAATCTTGCCAACTCCCTCCACATCAATAAAAGATGGTTTAGCGTTGTCTTCATGGAAACAACCTTGGTACACGCACTTGTGTTTGAGAAAGAGAGCATGCGCGACAGCTGAAAACCGCACTTTTTAATGCACGGTCTGATCATGCGTGTATTTAAATTAAAACTTAGTGTAGCTTATTAGCTTACTTATCAGTCACACAGTAACTCAGTGACGTGCAGTGAGGTTCGTGGCTGGGGAGGCACGGACTCTTTCAAAGTCAGATTTACAAATATATGAGTGCATATATATGCATTTTGAAAGGTAATTTGGCAATTCAGAGCCACCAAACTTTGAGGCTGACGATTGCGAAAAACGCATACGAAAATTTTGCACTCAGTGTGCAAGGGCCTTAACTGTGTCTCTAGCTACTAGCTAGCTATTTGAGTCAGATTAGCAGATTTCAGCCTCATTGAGCCAAGCCAAATAATTTATATTGACAAGAAGTGAAAGCCAATAGAACATTCCATTGCAAAACCAGTGCCTAGCAGCGCTACATTTACGCCATTTTGGTGTGAAAGCGACTCGGTAGTCCACAAGTCGCTTTTGGCAATATCGGCTGCTTTGTTTTAAAAAAAGATAAATGATGATGACAACACAGAATAACGTTATCACTAGTGATCATCAAATCCCGTTTAACAGTTTATTTCACAGACTTACAGACAAGTCTTCCACTTTTTTCCACCAAAAAAGTTTGGTTTGAAATTCTTTGAAACACATTTTCTATTGCATGATATGGCTGTGAGATTCGCTGATTTTGGGTGTCCAAAATATGATGGATTCTGATCTGTATCAAGAGTCTAAACAGGGCTCGACATTAAGGCTTGTCCGGGACAAGTGGATTTTTTTGTAGGGCAAGTCTGGAAGAGAAATGTACTTTCCCCACTGGACAAGTTAAAACTCAAACAAAATAAAATGCCATCTTACTTCACGTTAGTGCCACTCACTAGGCTATTCACGTCTATTTTACAGATTTTCTGACCGAATTTTGCATTACACAATAAAGTGGCTTCCTCCCAATATCTCGACCGTGCAGCTAATTAAATGCCCAACACTTCAAAGGGTGCTTATTAGCCTACTTGAAAGAGGAATTATCTACTGTGTCGTCTCAGTTACACTATCAGAGGTGGGAAATACCGTGCCTTGCTGCTTGGCCCCTAAAAAGAGAGTGAGGTGAGGGAGAGAAAGAGGGATGACTAGAGAGGGTTAAAGACTTCCAAGATGCAGTCTGTAGACCAGACAGTCCCTGTTATGCATGCAAGTTTCCCCATTTGTGTTTTTATCCCTCCTGTAGTTTCCCCATTTGTCCTTTATGTTCCTGGTTGGCGTTTCCCACCTGGCCAGCATGAGTCCATTGACTGACTGCTGAGGGGCCAAACAGAGGACACCCATCCTAGTTGCACCACCTGTTGTATTTTCCATTACCCAATCGCATTACACATCCCTGGTTTAAAAACTCGGTCAGTTGGTTCTCCCGCGGAAACTCTTTTCTTTCCCCCACATGGACATACACACTTGAAATACATACTTTTAAAGACAGATGCTTTGTTCATACATACCTCACTTAGTTTAGCAAACCTCTCACTTTGTCCTTGTCCTGTTTCATGTGAGTATGTATTGCTGTGTTTTTTTTTGGTGATGTCTTGTCAATGTTTGTTATTAGCTGTTAAGTTCCTGTTCAACCGATGTGTTTTGTTTATCCCTGTGTCCTTGGGAAATGTGTCGCTACGGTGGCCGACGTGCAAATACCCTGCATATTGACACTGGGACAGATTCATGCAGAATTGTAGTTCTCTAAAGTCACTGTTACTTGGGTTTACGTACTCGCAATATCGATCAAAATACAACTTTTACATACTTCTACTGCACAAAATGTTTGTTGTTTACACCTTTTTATGCCAAGTGAAAGATTAAATGTCACACTACCTGGTCACTAGGGGTGCACGATATATCGACTCAATATTGTTTTTGCGATATCACGTTCTGCAGTATCAATATCGAAAATGTCCCAAAAAGTATGCAATATTTTGTTTATTTTGTGGAGAGATGCGCCCGGCGCTGTGTGTTGTGATCAATTTAGGGCCTGCATATTTCATTGGCCAGTTGCCCTGTCACACATGCACACTTCAACAGCGTGAGTGAAGAGGGAGATAGAGACAGTGTAATAAAGAAGGGAGAAGTGAAAGGACAGAAAGAGAAAGTGCGAACTGCGAATTGAGTGTGTGGAGCGAAAAGTACAGAAAAGTAAGAATATGAGTGGGGCTCAGGGAGACGACAAAATTATGGAGATTGAAAGGAAACGTCGTTAGTCGCCCAAAATAATGCCTCCTCGCCAGCGTGGAAGTACTTTGGCTTTAAGCCAACAGATGTTGCTCAGGCTAATGCAATATGTAAAATGTGCCGTATGGTTGGTACAGCGCATAAGAGGCAGTACAACCTTTTTTCTCACCTCAAAAACCACCACAAGACACTGTACGATGAGTGCATTGTAATATCCCATAAAAATCTGCCACAGTTAGCCTAATACGCCAGAGCTGGCAAAGAACATCGATAGCGATTGCTTTTGCTAGTGGTATTAACTGCGACAAGACTGCTGTAACATACTATTTGGCCAAAGACATGATTTCCATTTATACAGTCGATAAAGAATGCTTTAAGAAGCTTCTGAATAAAAAATACAAAATCCCATGTCGATATTTGTTATACTGAAAACTGCATTCAAAGATTCCATTCCGTTTCATTCTACTTTACTGTGGCGAATATGGAAAGGAAATCCTTTTGATCATAATCACGTTGTGAATGTAAATGTCAGTTTAACTACTAGGCTATATTAATAACTTCTGAGCAAGTTATTTTTATTGACATGGCTTGAAAATCTTGCTAGCTAACATGTCCAAAAACCGTTAAAATTAACTGTTTTTCACAGTAATCATATACTTTTTGTACATTACAATTAAGTTTAGGGTGTTAACTATACAAAACATAAAAAAGATTTTGACAGAAAACTGATCTTTGATCTTTTTTGGCTTATAGCCAACAAAGTTGGCAAGGTCGGCAACCCTGCGCCATGCATCATTCTTTTTTTTTCTCTCTACGAAAACAGAGAAGTATCCAACGGGACTGGGTATGCAGCCACCCAGACGATTTGTTTCTCCTCCATCTTTAAACTGAAAGCTAGAAATATTTACCATGGTTGCTACGTTACGAGAAACAGGAAAACAATCCGACTGGCCATCGCTAGTGAAAATCGCTCATTTTCATTAAGTTGAGAAAATCTCAACTCGAATTGCTTGGATTGCGTCGCTACCCACAATGCACAACGCAAGCGATTCGCCTGGTTCCATTGAAAATAAATGGAAAGCATGTCGTCGCTTGCATCGCTTTGCTGTAGTGGACACACACCGTAAGTGAGGTGATTGACTTTGAGCGAGAAGACTGGGATAACTTAGTTGGCAGTCATAAGATATGTCCACGAATTGTCTTGTTGTCTTGGATAGCCTGGAATATTCCAGTGCTCACAGAACATGGAATTCTGCATGCATTGGTTTGTGTTTTTGGTTCAACTGCTTTGTTTGGGATACTATGTTTTTTTCTGGGATTATCAATCTAAATGAATGCACTGACTAATAAAGTAAATTGTTAAAACTAAAATGTAACTAAAGATTTTACAGACCAGCAGCTTACAAAATAATTGTCAATAAGGGCACTGCCAATTCATATAATTTCTTAACCTTAATTAAAACAAAATAGTGGGGAATTGTTTTTTCTCTTTCAATGATCGTTATCAGTTTTTTTAACCGGTTCGCACCTATTTTTAGGGGGCAAAGCGGGAGAAATACTTGCACTGTAGAGCCCTGCCTTTTAATTATAATTTTTACTAAAATCGGCATTTAAGTTAAAAAACATAAATAGTAGATAGGTAGACCGGTCACTGTATCAGCTCACAGCAATCACTTTGCAGTAGGCTCATTAGCAAGCGTTTTGTAAAGAAATTAATGTAGGCTGCAGCATAACAATTATTTGCAATCGCGCAAATGCTCCCAAAAAATATTTTGAGGTTATATAGATACAATTTTGGGAGCATATGGAACCAAAATGGTCACAATTTCAAGCCTTGGATGTGTAGCATATTATGCAAAGATCACCACAATTGGTCTGGTTTTAGCTGTCAGACATGTTGGGTTGCATAATGACTAAGTTGATCACAAACATCCTCTTCTTTCCCCCAGATGTGCAGCAGCTCTCTCTCCCAGAACCCCAACAGATTAAAGAGGAACAGCAGCTCTGGACCAATCAGGAGGAAGAGCAGCTCCAAGGACTGCAGTCTGAAACTACACACTCCATGTTCACTTCTACCAGTGTGAAACATGACTCTGATCAGGAAGGCTTTTCTGAATGTTCACATCTTGACCAAACTGCAACACAGTTGTGTTGCTCTCTACCCAGCAACACAACTGAGGAGCAAATCAAAGCAGAGCCTGATGGACAAGACTATGCAGCACCAGAACCAGGCAGTGACTCTCAGCCCCTCTCTGTTGTAGCTCCAGACTGTCCTACAGCTCAGAGTTTGGAGGAGGAGGAACATGGAGGAGTGCTGAATCTTCTGAACAGGACACAAGCCAGTGAGGCTCTGCCAAGGGAAGATATGCCACAGACACGTCACACAGGAAAAACAAAACATCAGTGTCAACAATGTAACAAAACTTTTAGTAGAAAAGGTGCTTTGGTTTTTCATATGAAGACACACACAGGAGTGAAACCTTATTAATGTCAGAAATGTAGCAAATCCTTTTCTCAAAATAGTTATCTGATAAAACACATAAGGACACACAGGAGAGAAACCGTATCAGTGTCAACAATGTAACAGGGACCATATTACATTAGTTTAAAACAAGGAGGGGTTGACCTTGTTGCTATGGATGATGTCAACAAGCTTTGGTTACAATGATTGGCTGATAGGGGATGGATCTCAGTCAATTATTTAATCCTAGAAATATTGTATAACAAGTTATTATGTTACGTTTTAGAAATTAAAATGTTTCCTTATTCAAATGAAGATGTTCAATTGTAGGTTGGGTCACTAATTAAACAAGTATATGTTTAGCCAATTGTTTCTTACATGTGCATCTTATAAACGAATAGCCAAAATGCATAAAGGCAGCTGTATGAATTGTGGGGTCTGCAGAGAGCATATTGTTTGATGCTGTAATGTGTTCTGCTGATGGTATAACTAGTTCTGCTGTGCTGCATAGCTGCAGTTTCCCTGTGGCTAAGTAGCATAGAGTTGTCAACCTTGATCTCCGGTGTTACTGGGTTGTTTCTGTAAGGAACCATCCCTGATAACGCTACTACAATAAATAAAACTGACAATACCTTTTTTGCAGCTCATTATCATAAGATGTTTCAAACAGAAACAGACATTTTAGGTATATAGGTTTATTTTTAAGTACAAATATTCCTGGGTTGTCTTTAAGTGACCTGGCTTCACGTAGACAGAGACTAAGACACTTTAAAAACAGGTTTACATTAAAAGAACACACAAACGTTTGCAGTCGTAGAACTGACTAAACAAAATACAAGAAAACACCTAACTTTGAATGTCGAAACAGAATCAGCCTCCTTAATTGAGACAGGTAATTTGTTCCAGAGAAGAGGTACTCTATGCCTCAAGCAGTTTTTTTATTAATTTTGGGATCCACCAGATAGCCAGCATCTTGGGATTTTAGTGTCCTTACGGGGTGATAGGGTGCAAGGAGACCAGAAAGGTCGAGTGGTGCTAATCCATGCAGAGATTTGTAGGTTAGTCATAGGACTTTATCAGATGTCAGTAGTCTAGCAGCAGCATTTTGCACCAGCTTTAAATATTTTATGTTGGTGCTTGGGAGGCCAGAGAATAATACATTGCAGTAGTCCAATTGGGATGTAACAAATGCATGAATTCGTTTTTCAGTATCATCTTCACTACTGATAAAGTATGTGTGTGTGTCGCTCTGGATGAGAGCGTCTGCTAAATGACTAAATGTGTGTACTTTTAATGTAAACCTGTAGTGTGTGTTTGTATATTTATCATATATAACTTCAATTTACAAATAAAGCATCTATATGTCCCTGGAGGCCCAACTTGAATTTACAAATAAAGTAAACCTGTTACTGTATCTTGTTCCTGTTATTGTGTTTGTTGCTAGTTGGAGACGATGGGGGATGGGGCTTCTTATTCATGTTTTAGAGTTTCTCTTCCCTGGAACAGATTTCAGGGGGGCTGGAGCTATCCTAAAGGTCCCATGGCATGCTGTTTTTGGATGCTTTTATATAGGCCTGAGTGGTCCCCTAATACTGTATCTGAAGTCTCTTTCACGAAATTCACCCTTGGTGCATAATTACAGCCACTACGAGCAGTCCCACAATGAGCTTTCCTCAGGACGTGCCGTTTCTGTGTCTGTTGCTTTTAATGCTAATGAGGAGGAGAGAGGCGGCACCACCATGCGCTAATGATTACAGTGGATGTATTGCAATGGCTCGTATCTATGGCAAGCCGTTTTATCATTTAACCAATGAATTCTTGATATCCAAAATTCGAATTTTTGATATCAAGAATTGAATTTTGGATATCAAGAATTCCAATTTTGGATATCAAGAATTGCATTTTGGATATCAACAATTCACATTTTGGATATCAACAATTGCATTTTGGATATCAAAAATTCGAATTTTGGATATCAAGAATTGCATTTTGGATATCAACAATTCGAATTTTGGATATCAAGAATTGCATTTTGGATATCAACAATTCGAATTCTTGATATCCAGAATTGAATTCTGGATATCAACAATGTATGCTAATGACTTTCATGTGGGCGGGAGTAGGCAGTCTACGTAAATTCTGTTTGCAAAGGCGTAACATTTTCTACGCTAAGAGCGTTGCCCACTGCGGCCATTGTAGACTTTGCCATCCGTTGGCGTTCGGTTTAGTTCAACATTGATTTTGAAATGGATGAAGTTGGATGTTTTGAGACCCCAAAAAACGTAATCATTGTCCTTTTTTGAATTTTTATGAATGTATTGTATGTGTAACATAGTTTTCTGGGTTCAGATTAAATTCAACTAAATTGGCAGAACTACACCAACATACGCACGAAAATGTATGAGACTATACCACCCAATACTTTGAAGCACTACTGGCATACATTAAGCTTTCAATTATTTGTAATAAAACTACTAAACTTTCCTCTTGGCCTATGTTTTTCATGTGGGAGGGAAAAGGCTGGCATTGTGTTTTATTATCTCGCAAATATGTTGAAATGATGCAGTTCATAACAAAAGATGCAGTCATTAATTTCTAGGACTGGCATTTCCAATGGGTGTTATTAAGTGCTTTGAGCGGCTAGTCAAATCATTCATCTGCTCCTCGCTGCCCCGCTGCCCCCCACCCTGGACCCTATGCAGTTTGCATACCAGTCCAACAGGTGTACAGACGATGCCATCGCTCTGACTATGCAGACCGCTCTCTCCCACCTGGACAAAGGGAATACGTATGTGAGGATGCTGTTCCTTGACTACAGCTCAGAATTCAACACCATCATCCCCTCCAGACTGGTCTCCGAACTTGTGGACCTGGGACTAAGCACCTCCCTCTGCAAGTGGATCTTCCACTTCCTGACGGGGAGGCCACAGGTGGTGAGAATCGGTGACCACACCTCATCCATACTGATCACCAACACAGGCACCCCCCAGGGCTGCGTTCTCAGCCCTCTCTTGTTATTCACTAATCAATAGAACTTTCACAAATCAATGGATACTTAGTGTGTTCTCATGTGAGTTTGTTATTGATAAGAGTAGATTGTGTGTAGTCAGGTTGAATAGATGTTCAGGGTCACGAAAAAGTACTGGGTGTACGTCCCTTGTGATGACGGGGAGAGCTCCACCTATGATCTCTCTCTGCCCTGAGTGGTCATGGGCTGGGAGCTGGAAATCTTTCTCTGTGACCGTTGTAACACCATTAATACCTGACTATCAATATCCATGTTGACTTTATTTGACCCTATAAAACACGTTCCCGCGACCTTTGAAGCTGGGAAACATGATTGAGACCTAAGCTTGGTGTTGTGCCGTCATTTATTGTCAGAGGTCTGTTTTCTCTCCCAATCTGCAGATCAATAATACATGTAGTCACAAAAATACAGAACTGAACTTAAGTCTCCGTTAATGAAGACAAACAAGACACTTTCTTCATCAAAGGTGAGTTCTCTGCTGGGGATCACGCTGGACAGCTTGGAGAGGGAGGCTGAGAGTAGCTGATGGCCATCATGGACAACCCATCTCATCCCCACAGTGATGATACAATGGAGAACCCGCAGCAACAGAATAGACAGCCACAATAATTACAGGCCACAGTACAATTCATTAGCTAGTAAGATAAATGCAGATATGATACATTTTATGAATACAATGAAATAAACACAATGGAGATGGTGTATTGCAAACAAACTTTATTAAAAGAAAGCGATTATAATTCTTACAATATAAATGTGACTTTGGATTCATTTAATAGCTTCACATAAAACATTACATTGATACCTGCCCCCTCTAATAACTACTTATCCCTGGCACATGAGATGTAAAGGTAAAAGCTTGTAAACAATCTGGGCACATTCCTCTGATCTAAGGTTGCTGACATATCAAATATCAATCAAATAGTATGAGTATGAGTATGAGGTGTTGTCTTCTGCTTCTGCTGGCGAGATCAGATTGGATTACCATTACAGTCACATTTATATTTTTGCACGTTCAGAAGACCAGCAGCTCAATAAACATAGGTGAACTGTATCCTTTCTTCCGACTGAATCCAGATGAGCTGTTCAACCAGGTAGACAAGGTCCACCATGTGGGCTGTGGACAGCGGCTTTGGACAAGGTCAGCCTGGTGTTGTCAGGCCAGGTAGTCATGATCCAAGGACTCTGGGCCACCTACAATTCAATAGGAAACCAGAGAAATAAGAGGGACATTTTTTTTGATCAGGGGTATTCAACTTCCATGCAATCTTGATTCTGCAGTCTTTCTGTTTTACCTCATCCCCGTCACTCACCCACCCAGCAGTGTCACAGATAAAATGGATGCCCTGATTGGAGCCTTCAAATGAATACAAAAACTAGCTTGTCCAGAGTTACATATTAAGGGACTTAGATTTAAAACAATTCCATCATCAGAATTGTGACTGACCTTATCCACATCCCACATATCAAGACGACATGTCTGGGGAAATTAGGACGTTGTGTCACCATACACCGTAGGCTACCAGAGAATGTCTCCTTAGACAGGCTCTGGCATTACTTTTCGCAAGCTACTAGTCTGTATACTCCAGCAGTCTCCAAACCTGTTTCTGAAGGGCTACTTGCCTGTAGGTTTTTGATACAACAACACTCATTTGACCTGATACGAGTTACCTGATCAACCAGATAATAATTAGAATCAGGGGTGCTAGTGTTGGACCCTAAACCTACTGGCAGGTAGCATTTCAGAAACAGGATTGGAGACTCGTATAGTCTATTATATTCATATCTTTTCACGTTTCATGATGAGCTAGCCTAGCTAGCTAGAGTACAGTAGCATTAACGTGTGCTTGCTAGCTCGACTGTAGTGCTAGTTATCGAACAAAACAAAGTATAAAAGCCAAAACTAGTACAGTACCTCTTTTGTTGGGTGGTCCACGTAGGTTTCTTATGAGATTGTGAGACTTTTTCATTACAAACACTTACATAGACATCTTCCAACCCGTCTGCTACGGTAGGAGCAGACTAAACCCAACAGAATACCTACTCTTGCGTAGTGTACGCAACGTTTTTTTAAACTCCCCCCACTCCCCTACCCATTGGTTTACAGCTTTAATGACGCAAATGTATGCTAACTTGATATCCAGAATTGCATTTTGGATATCAAGAATTCGAGTTGTTGATATCCAGAATTGCATTTTGGATATCAAGAATTCCAATTTTGGATATCAAGAATTGCATTTTGGATATCAAGAATTCCAATTTTGGATATCAAGAATTGCATTTTGGATATCAAGATTTCGAATTTTGGATATCAAGAATTGCATTTTGGATATCAAGATTTCGAATTTTGCATATCAAAAATACAATTCTGGATATCCAGAATTCGAATAATAATATAATAATAATAATAATATAATAATAATAATAATAATAATTCATTCTTGATATCCAAAATTCGAATTGTTGATATCCAAAATGCAATTCTTGATATCCAAAATGCGAATTCTTGATATCCAGAATTCAATTCTTAATATCCAAAATTCGAATTGTTGATATCCAACATGCAATTCTTGATATCCAAAATTGGAATTCTTGATATCCAAAATGCAATTATTGATATCCAAAATTCAAATTCTTGATATCAACAATTCAATTCTGGATATCAACAATTCGAATTCTTGATATCCAAAATGCAATTCTGGATATCAAGTTAGCATACATTTGCATCAAATTTGCGTACTTAAAACTAAACCAATGGAGTTGAAGAGTGAACACATGCGCAAACGCCGACAGTGAAAATCTTTGATTTCTTTCCATGTTGCAAGAGATGGGATAGCTAGTCTACTGCAAGGGCGATTTGTACAGGATTTTTTTGTAATAAGCAGGTTTATTAACATGGAAGAGGTTGTGGAGAACAGCGAGATCGGATTGAACGCAAGATCTGAGATAACTAGCCCTACTAGCAATAGTACGAGTAATAGTACTGCAAGTGCCCGGGTCATTCAACGTGTTCATCGTGCCATTAACCTAGCAAGGAGGGAGCTGGAGAATGAAGACAACAACAACTTGTTGTCTTCAGTCAGGGAGTCTTTTCGCTACAACAACCACGGTTAAACTAGTTATAACAACAGGCCTTTCTCAAAATACTGATATTAAAACTTTTCTATAGCAATGTGATGAGAAAAGGCCATAGATCCTGTAGGGATTGGCGATTTTACCGCGGGTGCATTTGCACCCCCTACTGTTGGGATGAAAACATTAGAATTTTCAAACGAATGCAAAAAACGATAACATGATTATTTTTGATCGTGTTTTTGTAAGCAATTTTTTTTTACTACCCTTTGCTCCCCCATTTTTGCAAACTTAGAATCGCCTAACTAAGAGAATAGTGCTTAACTTAATATGTAGCAGCCCTTCGTGACCAGAGTGACCAGTGTCATAGTTAAACCTTTTGGGTTCATAACATAAATTATTGTCTGTTATTGTATTTCCATTTTTGTATTATGTTAACTTGACATGAAAGTTATATAATGTAACTAATGCCTATCTACAATTTTATGAATAACAGACACTGTGAGAAGAGGAAGGCGGCCGAGGTCAATGACAGTACTGAATCTTTTTCTTGTGGACCGAATGGACTGCAGTAGAGTTCCCACAGATGGCCAAAAATCTCGCTTAACCCAAGCTGGTCTTGGTAAGTGCTGTGATAAATTACTGATAATTTTGTTTTTATTGATTTCCATTTAGATGTCAAATCCCACAGAAAGTCTAACTACAACAACCTGTTTCGAAATTACTTTTTGTTAAAGGTTTTGCGAGGAACAAGTTGGTCAACCTAACCTGGGACTTGCGTGAATTTTATGCATTTGTGTGTGGGAGCTTTCCATCTGTGAACCTGAACTTAATAGGTTTCACTGTGGCCAAGGCAAATAAACAACGAAGGTTGATGACACTTCATGCCAACTCTTTGAAGGATCTGAAGCGTCAGTTACGAAAAAGCCATCTTTATATAATTCCACGTGGAAACCTCTTATCTGGAAGTCAGGTGTGTTCAAAGTATGTGTTTTGCATCTGAAATAATATTTTATGAAAGTTACACTCTGTCTCCTAGCACTCCACATTTGTATGATGCTATGAATGTGAAGTGTTTCTTTTTTGCGTGACATTTGAAATTGGTGATGGAGTACACATTGGAATGAGGTATAACAAAGTTCCTATTACATTGGACGAGACTGAAGGTACATAAGTGTGGAATGTATTTTCAATAGATGTCTGCAGCAGTGGTCAACCCCTCCACCACACCTGCTCAGTCCAGCCAAGTAAGTTGCGTTCACTTACTCCAGTTTAGTTTTAAGGCTGACATGAACATCAAATTCAGATTCTCAAAGTTCCTATTACATTGGACTAGACTGAAGATACATACGTGTGGAATGTATTTTCAATAGATGTCTGCAGCAGTGGTCAACCCCTCCACCACACCTGCTCAGTCCAGCCAAGTAAGTTGCGTTCACTTACTCCAGTTTAGTTTTAAGGCTGACATGAACATCAAATTCAGATTCTCAAAGTTCCTATTACATTGGACTAGACTGAAGGTACATACGTGTGGAATGTATTTTCAACAGATGTCTGCAGCAGTGGTCAACCCCTCCACCACACCTGCTCAGTCCAGCCAAGTAAGTTATGTTATTTTAAAGGACAGTTAATCCCCAAATAAAGGCAGTTTGTTTGATCTACTAAACATGAAATTATGAACAATCGATAGAATGGTGTAAATTGGGGGCCAGAAAGATCCACAACAATTACAAAGGGTTGACTGTGTTCAGAAAGACCCCGAATCATTTAACCAGACAAAGCAAAAAGTGGTCAGATGAGTGAGACCATGCGTTACAAGCGACTTCACAATTAATGGACAAGTTGAAATATAACTTAATACACATAATATTTCCTTACATGACATATCATGTGGTCAGCCTGTTTGTATTCTAGAAAGGTCATACCTGACAGTATCGTAACTCATTGAACCCTGTTCCCTGAAACAAGTAAGGCCCTTATGTGGACTGGGGTGAGCTCCACATCATGACCTCTTGGCTTAGAAGGAGAAAAACCTCTTTCTCACAGAAATTCTGCATATCGATAATATGAAGTAATTATGTAATTATTTTACAACAGATGTCAGCAGCAGCATTAATGGAAAATTCATTAGAGAGAGACATGTCATTTCAGGTAAACTCAAATTAATGTTGTGTCATCATTGGCCACGTTTCCTAGATTCGTTAAGAAGCTCTTAACGCTAAGAGCTTCTTAAGAGCGCTGTAAGAGCGTTCTAGAGCGCTCTTAGAACACTCCTAAGAAGCTTGTAGTGTTAAGAGCTTCTTAAGGAATCTGGGAAATGCGGCCATTAACTTTTATTGTCTTACTTAGTTAATTTAATGAAATGAAAATGGAAGAAATTGTTTATATTCTTCTTATAGCTGGAGACGTTGGACCCACTAGAGTGGCAGAATGCAGGAACGCCTGATGTGAGATATTTACGTGGCGTATGTTATAATGAACAACAGAAAGCAGGCATTGTTTTAAGTTTAAGAACATCTTTATAATTGTAATCGATTGGAGGGTTATATATGATAAATTCTGTAAACTTAAAGTATCTTGGCTTGTTTGCATTTTCATAGATTTTCGTATATTTATGTACAGTTTGTATCAACAAAACCTTTTTTGTAGGTGTTTTACAAAATTCCAACAAGCTCAGCAGTGGATGCCTCTCAAATTGTAGACAGGTACTTGCTGTTATTGATAAAGATATTACATTATGTATTTGTTAATGTATTTATTTGTGCCTGAATTTAAATCACCTCCTTATTTTGTGAGCTCCTCGGCACTGCTTACTAGTCAGCATAAAACACATGGCATTGGGTCTCATGTTATACTACCCTATAATACTTTGCTTGTATTACACTTGTGTTTATTATAATTGTGTATTAGGGTGAGTGAGGGTTCATTTGAGTTATTTTACACATTTGTAGAAATGACTTCATGCTGGCTGAAAATGATGAAGATAATGACAGCAGTGATCATGACAGCAGTGGTCATGACACAAATGACGAAAATAATTTCACCACAGTAAGTCTGCTTCATGCTATGGTAGGTCGGTCGGTCTTTTAATGAATAATAATCCTAAACCCCTCGGTGTAGCGGTCTAAGTCACTTGCTAAAACTGTTGTAGCACACGGTGCCCAAGCCTTTTTTTAAATCAGTCACAGAGAAACTTTGATCAATCCTGGAGAAATTGTCAGGGTGTTGGACGTGGTTACCATGCACCTCCTAGCATGAAGCTGCGGGAGTTATATACTCTAACAAAAGGTTCTGTAGTTGGTCTGCAAAGTTACACCCAAACTAGCTGTGATATTAGCAAGGAAAAATTATTTAGGAAATGTTTCAAAAGGTCAGCCATCAGCTCTGTTTTTAATTAATCATTTTATTTTCATATATTTCCTCAAGGATGAAGATCTTAATCTTGCCACAGTCCTCAAATGTTTCCAGAAACAACACTTCTGCCAAGATGAAGAGGACAGCCAAAGCAGCTCTTCCGACTCTGGCAATGACCTCCATGTTATTGTCCATAGGAGGAAAGTCCTATACAGTGCTTTTAAAGCAATGTCATCACCATCATTCTGCTGGAAGAAATCTCCAAAGGTGGAATTTGTTGGGGAGGAAGGAGCAGATTACGGGGGGCCACAGAGAGAGTTTTTCCGGTGGGTGATAAGTAATGCAATGATATTAAGAATTATATTATATTTTTATCCCATATTTTTCTCCTCCCAACTTGGTCATGTCAATCTCACTACTGACCTTGACTTGGCAACTCTGAAATTAAATAGTCTGAAGGCCAGAGAATCTTTATTTTGTAACTCATTATTGATGCTTTGTGAAATTGTATTTTCTCTGTCAAAGACTCTTGATGCAGGATGTGCAACAGTCCGGTGTGTTTGAGGGTCCATCTAAGGAGCTACTGTTCACCTACCATCAGGGCCAGGAACAAAAGTACCTAAAGGTTGGAAAATGCGTTGGCTGGTCGATCGTCCATGGTGGACCGGGATTACGAGCCCTCAACAAAACACTGTTCGCTTGCATGTGTGGCCACAACCCATCCTTTAGAGATTTCCGTTGGCAAAATCTTGATGAAGATGTACAGAGTAAAATCAAGAAGGTATGAGCAAGCAGTATAACATTTGATTGACACTGAACTAACACATTAGTGTAAAACTGAGAGGTTGATCTGCGTCTACCAGTTGAGAATTGCATTAAAAACTTGAGTATATTTGTCATTGTCAGATTCTCAACTGCAAAGATGAAAATGAGTTTGCTGCCTTGCTCCAGGCCGAAGTTCTAGGCAACTGGTTAGCTGAGTGTGGCATATACATGTCAAAGAGAGAGGAGATCCCAAACACAATTGCATACATATGCAAACATTATGTGTTCATGAGGTAGTGACACATCATAATGACACATAAATATTTTTTAGTTGATAACTTTTAAGCTGACTTTACAAACATGTATGCAATCATCTCCGGAGGTTTAGAAATAATACTGTACTGTAACTATGTCTGATATTGCCCATGTTAAGTAATTACATCCATTTACAGAGTTGCAAACATCATCAAACAATTCACCGATGGATTGAACTCATGGGGGAATTTGTGGGATGTGGTGAAAGCCAACTATGCTGCCTTCCTGCCAGTCTTCACCGACATGTCCGTCCCTCTTACTCGCCAATCCCTCAAGTCACTCTTCAGTGTCAACTACAGTACCAGGGGCACCAACCGACGAGAGCAGGAAGAGGACACCATCTTCAGCTGGGAGGTGTTTCTCAAGATGGTAGAAGGTAAGATGCTGTTGTCTAGAAACACATTGACAATGTCAATAGAGTTTTGGATTACCCTAAATGAAATGCTAAATATAGCCAAGTAAATGTATACAAATGTTAACAACCGGTTCAGATGGTTAGGGTTATCTTTCTGATCCTTTCTCAACAGACAGTCAAGCAGATGTCACTTTTGAGGACATCCTCATATTCATCACCTCAGCAGACATGATTCCTCCACTTGGATTCCAGGAACAGCCTACCATTGACTTTTATGACCAGGAACAAGGCAGGTCCCGAATGCCATATGCATCCACTTGCGCACTGACCTTTTACCTTCCCAGAGGCCTGGATAGCGAATATACAATGAAGGAAATGGTCACTTCAGCCATAAAAAACAGCTTAGGTTTTGGAAAACCTTAAGTTACTGACAAATGAAATGTACCTATGCTTTGATAATCTTCAGTTACTTTTCTTATCCCATCACTTTGATAATTGCACTTTTGTCTCTCCTGTTCATAAAACTCTGTTCTAAAACTGGTACTTTAGGAAGCATTTTATCTGGCCTTTCTGGTTTTGATCTCAGTGTCGCCTGTAATTTGGCTGCTGATTTCAGACCCAATGTTCAATTGCTTTTCTTAACTTTGGGTTTTATGTAATCCGTTAATGTTTGATCTTTTAATGGTATTTTCACAGACTACATTGTATACAGCATGTGTACAGAGTTTATGGCATATTGATTCGACTGTAGGCTATAACAACAAGTTCACAAAATGATGTTTTAGGTTTGTTGAAAAGGAAGTGTTGGAATGGATGGCTTTTAAATCACCTCCTATAATTAAACAGATTACCTCATTGCTACAACTTGAGCTACAAGTCTGAGCTCTTTGAGAGTTTTTTGTGATAGAAATAATCAAATTCTAAAAAGGATAACATCTTGTTTCTCCCAAATGCAATCGTTTTTCGAACTGTCTGCACGTTGGTTAAAGGTACATTCTCCATCTGAGCCTGTTGACCTGTTGATGCATACTTGAATAAACAATGTGCAACTGAGTTATTGGTTTATTTGATTGCAAAATACACCCATCATTGTAGGTACATGTAGGATTACAGTTGCCACATTACAGTGCACTAGGTTCTCATTTACAGACGAAACACAACATGGTACATTATACAAAGTATTACTGCTGCTTCCCCTTTCATTATTCACACGTAATATAAAGTATTCAAACATTTTGCACTTCGGGATACCTCAGCGTGCCTGCAAACCTTTGCCATGCTGCTACTGTACACATGAAGCCTAGTTGCTAAACTTACATTATAAAACATGGCCAATTTTCCTTATCTATATAGCTCTCACAATGCTACACGTGTTTCCTTATTCCTTTCTTTACAAGAAACATACAGACTATCAGCTACAACACTTGTCTTCCTGTGTACCTTACTGCAAGAAACTGGACGACTCACATACATTCACTGTCCAATGCCAAATTCACTCAAAACTCTACAGCAGCTTTGATACCTCGGTTTTAAATCTGTGATCCCCGTCAAGGCATCCTGAAGAGCCTGCTCTTGTTCAGGCGTCAGAGCAACCAGAGGTGGTTCTACGATGACAGCCCGGTCTAGGTCATCATTATCAGCTTCAGCTTGCAACCGAGGTAGCTGAATATCATGTCTTCCCAACATCGTTTCCAAGCTTTCCTCTGTGTACGGATCCTCCCCAAATACTCTCTGCACAGCTGTGGCATTTTGGTGAATGTTTCCAAGCATGCCATCCATCCAGATTTGATTGGGTGTGCAGTTGTGCTCTGTGCGTAGACTGTGACTGTTCCATGCAACTCTGAAACAATCCAATCTATTTTGGATTTCAGGCAGGTATGTCTTGTGCAGTGAAAACCTATGGATGTGGTCATTTGGATCCAAAATTAGGTCTTCCTCAAAAGAGTAAAAGAGATTGTAGAAACTGTGGATGACCTGGATGAACACATCTCTCCAAAGACGTTCAACCCGCTGGTTATGAACCGATCTGCCAGTGATGTGGCTACCACGACCCTGTCCATTTAACAAAGTCATTAGCAGTGCAACCAAAGTGTTTTTACCTCCACAATCTGACCTCACTCTTGATGGGACTCCATATTGACAAGTGGCTCTGACAAAATGTGAAAGCACAGTTGTAGCAGTGTTGTTTGTACTGCATCTCAGGAACGTGATCACACGAGAACGACCATTAATTCCAGCGTGGGTCACAAACCCCCATCTAGGAGTGTTGTTACCAAAAAAGGAAAAATGTATTTAATTGTACAGTCATCTTAATTTTATATGAATGTACCTATAAATTAAAGACAGATGTGTACATGCGGGCTTAATTCATGGACTGTCATTTAAATGTTTCTGTGGTTATACTACCATAATTCTAAATCAAGTTTCTCTATACAAATCACAAGAACATGTTATGTGGTCACTAACACATTGACACCAAGATAACTGAGAATACGCACTTGAAATGTTAAACTAAATAGCATTAACTAATAATTTGTGATTACCGTATGAGACGCATGTGGCCATCTATGTGCCATAAACTGTTTGGAAATGGCACATGATAACTGCGTCTTGCAACAACGTTGCTCCACCTCTGGGCTGCTGCAGCTGGGTCCACCCTGGTCAGCATCTCACGAACCCGTCTTCTTTGAACCGTTATCCCCTCAGCCCGAAGGTATCCCTGCATCATCTGCATTTGAGAAATCAAATGTATTAAACAGGCAAAATCATACCGTCAAGACTCATCTGGGTTTTTTTGTGGAGTTGAAGGCTCAGTTACGCGATTGTGGCCGGGTCCCATGGAGCCTTCAACCTGGCTAAGCTTATGACAATGTGGCAGTTTGTCCTAAATTCTGTTTGCTCAGATTTACTTCCTGGTTAAGGAAATTAGTCTAAAAAAGCAGTCTGGCTATTTGGACAGGTCTTAGATTAAAACATGCCTGACGCAAACTTTGCTGAAGCTGTGAGACTGTAGCAGTGACAAATTCATATAGAATAGGACACTGGAAAAGGTGGTAAAAACAAGCTCTTAGACAATATTAAATGGTGTAGTGACCAAATAGGTTTCATATTATTTATAAATGTTTTATGTAATGAATATCGTCAGGAATTATAAAAGGCCTATAATAATTACCGTTATGCCTGATTGTGGACACTGTTGGTGTAGTCTGCTTATGTGTTGCTCAAGCTCATCATCGCCAATAGTTCTGAATCGATGACGCAAAGATATACCCAACAATATGGATTTTTTGTACAGATAGGAGGATGAACAACCCATGTTCCTGGCCATTGCTTTAATGGTAAAACCCTGTCTTTGGAGCACTTGTATCTGAGCTCTGGTGACATTAATAGATGGTCTCCCTCTTTGGCCTAAAACACAAAACATGTTTTACTTAACAGAAAAAAACATATTTTAGAAATATACCGTAGTTACACTTCTGTATCAAAATAAGTTCAACTGAATCTATCTAGCTAGCCTACTGCTAGCCATAATGGTCCTAGAAAATTCATGAGGTTTAGGAAGTGCTGCAAAACTTGCATTATTTTAAATATTTATTACAAAACACAGCAGTTATTATACTAATACTATCTGCAACAAATACATACAATTCATTTTTACGCTTAAACACATAGCTACCTGTTCGACTGCGTGGAGCTTGGTAAGACAAGCTAGCTGGTTCATGTGAATCGATGCATGACTTCAACTCATTCAAACTTTCTATAAGCTCACGAAACGTTTCAGGTCTGAAATGGTGTTCTACTCGATACAAGTTTGCAATTACTAAAGAAATCATTTGCAATTCACGGTGTCCTGCGGATCCTTGGTTCAATGCTCTTTCAATTGTTAAAATTCTCCTTCGGACTTGATTCAGTACACGCGCCGCCATGTTAACTAGCATTGGTTAATTGATAAAACGGCTTGCCGAATATAAAATAGAACATGCAAATATAATCCCGCCCCCATTAAGATCATTAACATACATTGTTGATATCCAGAATTCAATTCTGGATATCAAGAATTCGAATTGTTGATATCCAAAATGCAATTCTTGATATCCAAAATTCGAATTGTTGATATCCAAAATGCAATTCTTGATATCCAAAATTCGAATTGTTGATATCCAAAATGCAATTCTTGATATCCAAAATGCAAATTTTTGATATCCAAAATTCAATTCTTGATATCCAAAATTGGAATTCTTGATATCCAAAATTCAATTCTTGATATCAAAAATTCGAATTTTGGATATCAAGAATTCATTGGTTAAATGATAAAACGGCTTGCCATACGTATCCCCATTAAAAGATGCCTCGAATTTAGCCATTCTCATCTGATCACCCTGGTTTGCAGAGGTGCACACTCATAGTAATTTAAATGAGGGGAAAGACAGATATCGCAAGCGCCATAACACCAACAGCAGAACGGTTATCCAATTAACAAAGACGTGTACACCACTCGCGTTACAGCGTGTGTATTCACACACACACTTGATGCTATTTACATTTACATTAGCGACAGAAACCGAGCTGTTAGCTGCAGAGCTAATGTTACAGCCACAGCCTCTAAGGGTAGCAAGCTAGGTAACCATAAAGCAACAAAATTATATTGCGTTTGTTGACGTACTTGTCCGAAGTTTGTAGCTGGACCAAGGAGGGTTGGTACTGATCCAGAATTTAATTTCAGACGGTCAGCAAGGCCAGCTTTGTATTGGCCCAAGTTGAGGAAACAGTGGCTGAAATGTTTGGCTCAGACATACAAAAATAAAATTAAGAAATCGGTTTTTCAGAGGCTCGGATGAAGGATCCAAAAAATACATTTTGTTTTCATTTGTATATCCAAACACTGAGCAACTGTTATGATTCGTTCGTTTGCAAGCCATGATGTCTCTCGAGGAAAACAGATCATGCACGGTCATAGCTCTGTTTCTCATGGGTGGGCTAGATTCTCTGGGCAAAGCAGAGAAAGGGGAGGTAACCTTCCTCCTTATGACAACATAAGGGTTTTCAGTGACATCTTCAACCTCTCCCTCAGCCTGTCTGTACTGCCCACCTGCTTCAAGACGACCACCATCGTCCCTGTGCCCAAGAACACCAAGGTCACCTGCATGAACGACTATTGCCCGATAGCAGTGACCTGCGTCATCATGAAGTGCTTCGAGCGGCTTGTAAAATCATTCATCTGCTTTAGGAGGTTATTTAACATTGATATGAGTTCCCCAAGCCTGCCTTTGGTCCCCCAGTGGCTAGAAATTGCGAAAGGTGTAAACCAAGCCCTGGGTATTATTCTTTTTATTATTGTATTATTGTATCAGGGATAGTCAGACTCCACAATTCATTAAGCTGCCTTTATGCGTTTTAGCTATTCGTTTATGAGATGCACGTGTAAGAGACAATTGGCTAAACATATACTTGTTTAATTAGTGACACAACCTACAATTGAAATCTTCATTTGAATATGGAAACATTTTAATTTCTAAGACTTAACATATCGCAACATAATAACTCGTTATACAAAATGTTTTGGATAAAATAATTGACTGAGATCCATCCCCCTATCAGCCAATCACTGTAACCAAAGCTTGTTGACATCATCCATAGCAACAAGGTCAACCCCTCCTTGTTTTAAACTAATGTAATATGGTCCCTGTCACAATAGGTGCGTTCGACATGGACTGCGGCTGCATGAAACGACCGGCGAGAGTAGCCGCTTGCAGTCGGGGAGGAGTTGTTTCGGCTCTGTGAAGTCGGACATTCCAGCTTCTCGTGGTTTGCTGCGTTGATGTCAGTCATGGCCGATCAAGCGCTGTTTGCTTACTTTACTTTATTTATAATTTAACTTAGTATTTCCGATAGTGAAGAGGCTGACTAAAACCCTTTCTTCAACACATTTTTATTCAATTAAACTGTTTTGAGCATTGGCGAAACTGAAGGTGTCCGAATATGACAAAACACGCGTCAAATTGTCGTGTGTGAGTCTGGCCAATCATGAAATAGCTGTGTCGTCCCTTGAACCCGTGCAGTTGCTCTTGAGAAAATGCACTCGGCTACACAGCCGGCAGTTCTCGAATCAATCTCACGGGACTTTGATGGCGACGTCACAGTGACGTGTCCTCGGCGCCGTCTCAAGTCGGACAAAAAGTCTACCCAGTGTAGTGGAAATGTTGGTCATATGCATAGATGTATGTGTATGAAATCTATAATCTTCTATGTTCATTGGTAAGAGACAGGAAGGGAAAATAATTAAGTTGAGTTCAAAGGAATGTGAGGTGCTGATGGCTCTGTGGGCAGCTTGCCCTGGGGGATGGGTGAAGCATTTTATATGGCCTTCTGTCCTCTGGTTACTGTAAGGGGTCAATGAGACAGTTGCTCTGAACTTTGGCTAGAAGGACTGTGTCCTGTTTCATTGTTTGTGTTAATTAAAAGTATTGTTTGAAGATGGTCACACAAAGGACAGTTGACCATTTGACTGGTCAACCCCTGTGGCTTTATTATCTACTGCTCTGGGGAGAGCTGTGACATCAAAGAACCTTGGGACACACTGGACACTTGGTATTGTTTCAAGCTGTCACTAAGTTGAGTTAGCCAATCACAGAGTTTGCTACATTGATTGATTGACCATATAGAATGCCATTTGATCTTAAGTTTATATAAGGCAGTGCATGTGTGCTGGCTGATCATCACTCTTGCGAACGATTTGTGGCTATCACACCCTTCGCCAAGACGGATCACAAAGTACTTTGTTTAAATCATATGTAATCGTATAGTCTAATAAATTGTATTAAAACCATATCCCTTGACTATTCAGATCTACACAGTGCCACTCGAATTCTTCCTTAACACTTGGTGCCGTGACCCGGATTCCTCGTCTGCTCAGCGTTTAACAGACTTCTCCCTCTGATGGCGATTTGATCAGTCCGGCTGGAACAGCTGCCTTAACCTCCAAAATTTTTCGGAGACAGCGGGGCCGATTCTAGGGGAGTTTTACTGGTTACGCTGTTGCTGACGCGGGGTCTTAAAGAAACAGGTGAGATATTCTTTTTGGTCACTGTGTGATATTGAATCGTCTAAATATGGTTATAGGCTATTGTCAATAATTCGGTTAAAAGTTAGTAATTGGGCAGTGGTCAGAGGAACAGTGTCCTGTACGTGTGAGTCGTACGAAATAATGAGGTAAGGTTGTTGAACCTATCTTTTACGTGAGAGTCGTAAAAAACAAATCTGCAGAGTGTGTCGACGGACATACACAGAGGTCGTGTGTTTGACGAAACAACACAGAGGGAGAAAAAATTCACATGTGATATCGTGTTATGTGTTTCTTGGAGACCCTAAGGATTAGAATATGTTGGATTGGTGATAGTTTGAGAAGTTGTATTGGCTTATGGTGGTCATAACAGTTCTTATTTATTACTAAGGCGCTACATGATTTCTAAGTCCAGAAGAGAAGTGGAAAAGTATACTTGTGAGAATTGGTAACCAGCTGAGTTAAAAAAAAAATGTAAAAAAAAGATAAAGAAAAGAAGTTAGGAAGTATGGGCCTATGAAATTTCAAAGTGAGTTTGTAAACGCGCGTGTTCATTTTTGTTTTACTTGCAAGTTATGTTTTTTGAGGTTAAAAGAAGTATGGGTAGTAATTAATGGTGTCAACGTAAAAGCTATATCTACAAATTACAAAAATCAAAATTTTAAATTATTTTTTATTTTGGTTTGAACGTTTGTAATTTACGATTGTAGGCTATTCGGTAAGGGTATATGTTCATTGACAAGTTGTGAAATCGGAATTTGAGAGTAAAAAAAAAAGAAAGGAAGGGGGTAATTGTGTCTTTATGTTCCTTGGTTATTGTTGGTTCAATGTGTTCAAATATGGATTGTAATTCGAAAATGAATAGGGCTAAAGATGGTCTGGAGGCAGAATTAACCTGCCCAAACATTGATTACATGAAGCAAAAGTATGGTAACGATAGTGTATTGAAAATGCAAATATGGATTGATATATGTGGATTTCGGAGTGTGGGGTCATTTTGTTGTGAAATTATGAAAAGCTTGTGCAGAGAGAAATTGTTACACGATTTGGAAAATAATAGATGTAAGCTTGGTTGGATGGCTTTTCAGAATTGGATGGAGGTAGGTAGAGTCAAAGAGAAATAGATATTAGAACAGATAGTGTGGGGAAATTTGCATCTATTTCCACACAGATTCACGATTCAAATTGTATGGCTGTTCCGCAGACAAACTTTGCGGTGGGTATTCATCTGTAGCCCGTAGTGGTTAGCGGGTGGATGCGCAGGCGCATGAGGTCTTGCTGGCTAAGCGAGAAGAAACTGAGGTCAGACGTTTGTCTCACGACTGAAGTGTTTTCTGACAGACGGATGTCTAAGATAAGTCAAGAAAGCAGGATCCTGGAATTTGTTTATAGATTTGCTTTGGATTCCCGCAAAGATTGCGGCTTGTGCTTTGACTTGCACTATTGCACTATTGCCTATTATTCAAAAGAAGGAGAAGTTAAAGTCCCCTCCGGTACAAAAGGGTTTGAGTCCCTAAGAAAGAGAAGTTAAAGTCCCCTCCGGTACAAAAGGGTTTGAGTCCCTGAACGAGTTTAAGAATGTTATAGGCGAGGGACAGCACTGAGTTACGATTGATCAAAGTGAATGCAGAACATGTTTAAATGTGGTGGGAAAACATGTAGGAAAGTCGAAGACACAAAGTTAGGCCAACACGATTGGATAGAATGGTCAATCTATGTTGAGCACAAAATGTGTGGTTTGATTGGGTGTATTTGAGCATTATGGACGTGAATGTACGGAGATGTGTCATCACTGTTGAAAGTTTTCTGGAAATTGGGGGCAAACTCGCAAATTCGTGACCGGAAGTCGAGGTCCGAACTGGTGACGAAGGCTACTATGTATGTTGACACACGTACACAGATGAAACACTTGGGAGATACTTTGTTATATTCTCTTCAGATTCTTATGTTTATCGGTTATGACATCGTTGGTAGAGGAGTGACCATTGACTTGTTATATTGTTTTACAACTGTGTGTTGACCGTTCGATATTTGATGTTAGATTTTACATCTGTCTGATTTGTTTTAAGGATGGAGACAGTCTGTTTTTGAAAATGCTAATGTTAATTCTTTGGCTGAATTCTCCATTTGAAAAGAGGCGCATGCGCTTGAGTCTAGCGGCTCATTCTGCGTGCAGTGGCCCACAACATCATGAGTGATAAAAAAAAAAAAAGAGAAAACAAAAAATACACTCATCTGAAAGAGAATTTGACGTTGAAAATAGAAATGTATTGGTTTGAAACACGTGTGTTTCTGTTTCTTTGTCAAAGTTAAGAAAATATTGTGAGTTGGCATACTTTTGATTTGGAAATCATGTACAGACCGAGTTTCTATCTTATGAGCTTGATTCGATATTGGATTAGTAGGCTATTGCGCTGCTAAATTTCGGTTCTTGGGTCAGATAATTGGTAAAGGCCAGTTTTGGCAACGAAAGCGATATTCATTCGAAGAATTACAATCCAAGGTTATTGAAACGTTTATAGAGTTTTTATGTGTTCAAACGGAAATTTCAGTTTATGTTGTTAAAGGAATATTTTTTTTTGTTTTGTTTAGGCCTACGTATTGAATTTATCTGGAAATGTTGCTTCCGTTTTGTGTTGTGTGAATGAGGTTACTGTAATATCTACATTTGATTGTAACATGTGCGTACTAGATATCCATTGACATGGAAGCAATTGATGGTTTTTATTTTCATTTGTGTGGGAAGTTCACAGATGTGATGGTTGTTTAAAGAAATATGTAAAGGGTTATGAAGACGTGATTAGAAAGGTTGATATGATTTTAGTTCCGTTTTAGGCCAGCCTGTTGAACGAAGTCTGTTACAAATTGTTAGGATAGCTTTGGGATCTGAGAGGAAAAGATCAAAGCTGTGACTTTGTTAGCTAGCTAATGGCTAACAACGAAAACGTGGAGAAAGTGCATTTTGCTGTCCTGAGACCGAGGAGAGTCCAGGAAGTTGAATTTGCAACTGTGGTAGCGACATTTGTAGCTAACAAATTTACAGACAGATTCAACAGCGATGGCGGCGGGTACAGGCTAGTAAAGGAATTACAGCTTGAAATTTGAGATCCAGTATGGGAAGCGTATGACGCATGCGCAGATGTAAATTTGAGAAATTGACAAAGACGCAAATTTAGAGTATTGGATGTAATTTGGTTTTGAAATGAGAAAGAGAAGATTATTACAATGTACTTTTATTTGAGTTTGATTGTAATGTGGTTTTAAGTTTTATTTGGGTGTTTTATCAGAGCCTGTCACAAGGTTTGGGATGAACAGTTAGGCTGTGATGAGGATGTTTTATTGTGGTATTGATGCATGAAGAGGGTTATTATAACTTTTGGGTTTGAAATGATTTGGGAAGACTCATTATGTCTGATAAATTGTGGTTTTGATGGTTTGTGCTAATTAGCCTGTTTTGGACTGCAGCCAAGGCAAGTTATGAAGCTCTACCTATCTAACCTATATAGAAATATACAGGGGGTATACGTTTGGCTAAGATTTATGTTTCATTTTGGAATCATGCAGATTAAATTCTGATTTGGGGTAGTGGATGGTTTTCCTAATGTCTTGGACAAAGAGAGATTTGATTTGGTGAATTTAAATACAGAAAAATAGAAGAGAATCTCAAATATAAAGGTAGTAATTTGAACGGTTCCTAAAGTGTTTTTAAGAAAAGATAATAAGAGATTAAAAATTGAGGTTATTCTTAATTTGGTTGTTTTCTAAAATAGTTTGATTCTCTAAAGATTGGTTCAAAAGTTGGTTGCTTCAGTGTAAGCTTGTCAATTCATAAAAGGGAAAAGAGTTAAACACATTAGCTGATGGTTAAATACATCATTGGTGTTACATATGGATTTGGGAAAGGTATGGAAACAGGGAGTTTCTTATTTTCACCTGTAGAACAACTTGCTGTATGCAAATGTGGGATTCACTCTAACAATGATGATTATTTCACAGAGAAATGCTAGTGCTGAAACTAGCTGGAGCAGTTTCTATACTACCTGCAAGCAATGATGAACTAACTAGAATATGTTTTTGATGTTGACATATGTTTACAGGAAGTGCTGAGATGGTGTTGCCATGTTCTGATAAGCTTAACTTAACAAATTTGGGTTTACAGGAGTCTTTCGAGGAAAATTGTTGTGTGAGTTTGTTAGAATATTTGTCACAGATTCTTTAAGGGAAGCGCAGGCTTCTTAGAGAGGAAGAGATGACGTTTAGTAATTTATGACTGACTGATGACTGACTGATCCAAACAGAAAGTGACTATGGGGGTTTTATGGTTTTATGACTTTAGTGTCAGAAGTTTGGCTCTGTGGTAAGATTGTGGGGGTTTGATGAAATACTGCTAAGTTGAAAATGTTTGACTGTATTTAACCCAGAGTGAGAATTGTGTTTTGTTTGAGTATATTTGACAAGAATTACAGAATGCAGCAGACGGATGGAGAAAGGAATGGTGGAATGGAGATTTGGACTAATCCACAAGAAAATGCATTTTGGAAAAAGGAAGGATATGAGAATGAAATGGAGGTTGTATGGTCTGCATAACACATTTATCTTGAGATTTTGCTCAGTTAACACATGGAAAGATCATGCCTCTACAGTTTGTGTGATATATTAATTTTAACATACATGGGGATTTGTAATGATTGCATATTCATTTTGTTAGACTCATATGTGGAACAAGTAATATGGGAAAGGGAATTTAACACGTTAAGCTTCACGTTTAAGGTTAGAGAAACTATTTGATTATTGATAGGAGTTTTTTAGAGTTACATTTTGGAGAAGTGATACTGTTTCATGATTGTTGATGATTGATAGAAGAAGTTGTTGGAAGAAGTTTTAGACATTTCAGGCAGATTTGGGCTCAGTGGTCAAGCTTTTGGTAATTTAGATTATTCTTCAATTAGATTTTTCTTTTCTTTGAGGATATATAATGATAATGGGTCACACTTGGTTAAGGAAGTTATTTTTGGAGTTGATAGGAGTCAACATTGTGTCAATTACTTCAGTTGAATGAGAAAATGGGATCTTGAGGATGAAGTCGGACGACAAGAAGTCAGTTAACTTTTTAACTGACCTTTGTGAGTGTGCTTGTTTATCACTGTGCAACCCTTTGTAGTGTACTTTGTGTGAGATTCACAGGCAGGTGGAGGTTATTCTTCTTCCGGTGACTGGACCGCTGCATGATTTGATACCAGGGGACTGGATCGTGGTGAAGGACCTGAAACGCAAGTCCTGGTACCATACCAGATTCTCCTGACGACTAATTCGGCGGTTAGGATCGAGGGGAGAGCAACGTGGATACACGCTAACCATGGCGAGCGTGCGCCTTGCCTGGAGACAGAAGGAGAGGATGCGCGTTCTGCGTAGTACCAAGGAAAACTCAGAGTCTGTGCGCATAGTGCAGTTCTTTGAAAGTTGCTGTGAGCAATTTGATCGTCGTTTGCAATTGGTTCGACTAGACTACACTGCCTGAAAGAAGATTGCCTATAGCCAACTGAAGATGGAAGAAGAGGTCAATGTGAATGATAGTATGAAATCAGATTTACAGAAGAAGATATTAATGTGTTTGCTTCTGATGTTCTAAATATAAGGGTATCTTTAGATTGATGGGAATACATTTGCTTTGTGTATGTTTGTATTTGGTGTGGATGCTTTTTACTGAGTTGCATTGCATACTTATTTTGATGTTGATTTTTATTTTTCTCAATGCACTGTTTGAATTATGGTGTTGTTTAAAAAAAAAAAAAGAATGGAAATGTAGTGGAAATGTTGGTCATATGCATAGATGTATGTGTATGAAATCTATAATCTTCTATGTTCATTGGTAAGAGACAGGAAGGGAAAATAATTAAGTTGAGTTCAAAGGAATGTGAGGTGCTGATGGCTCTGTGGGCAGCTTGCCCTGGGGGATGGGTGAAGCATTTTATATGGCCTTCTGTCCTCTGGTTACTGTAAGGGGTCAATGAGACAGTTGCTCTGAACTTTGGCTAGAAGGACTGTGTCCTGTTTCATTGTTTGTGTTAATTAAAAGTATTGTTTGAAGATGGTCACACAAAGGACAGTTGACCATTTGACTGGTCAACCCCTGTGGCTTTATTATCTACTGCTCTGGGGAGAGCTGTGACATCAAAGAACCTTGGGACACACTGGACACTTGGTATTGTTTCAAGCTGTCACTAAGTTGAGTTAGCCAATCACAGAGTTTGCTACATTGATTGATTGACCATATAGAATGCCATTTGATCTTAAGTTTATATAAGGCAGTGCATGTGTGCTGGCTGATCATCACTCTTGCGAACGATTTGTGGCTATCACACCCTTCGCCAAGACGGATCACAAAGTACTTTGTTTAAATCATATGTAATGGTATAGTCTAATAAATTGTATTAAAACCATATCCCTTGACTATTCAGATCTACACAGTGCCACTCGAATTCTTCCTTAACACCAGAATTCACTGTTTCAAGTCAGCCGCCTGCAGCCGGCTGCAGCGCCGCATGAAGTCGGGTCATGTCGAACGCACCTATTGTTGACACTGGGTCAGGGTGGAAAAAGGGTCAGGAGGGTGGTGAGAGAGAAAGAGTGGAAAGAGTGGTAGTGAGATATCACGAGAGGGAGATCGAGGGAGAGAGAATGAAAGGGGGAGGGCAGGGAGAGGAAGACATTCTAGTGTGAATGATAATGATCAGTAATATATTGTGACTTAAATGTCACCTTAAGTTTTTCCCTTCTACTGATATTTTCAAGCATTTAGCCTACTCATATTGCATTCATTCATTAATGTCACATTAAATAATGTATTTAAACTCAAGCTTGTGTGGTGTGTCGTTCTCATCAATGCTACAGTCTAAACTTTATGTGAAAAAAAAACGTTTTTCATTTCCGGTGCATTCAAACAATCCCCTCAGTGAAATTGATAGTCTAGCTTGCTCGTAGCACAATTTACCAGGGTCAGCTTCTCCATGCAGCACTCTAGACCGAGACCAAATGGTCACATTTGCCATTGTTACTGACAATCATCGCTTCCAGAAAACTTATTTTGAATTAACAATTTCCTCCTAAATAAATTTCAATTTTGAATTTCTTAAATGTAAAATGTTGGTAGTACACCACCGCACAACATGATACTTGCTGTACAACAGTCTCACTAGCACATCTATGCACCTTGTATCTATGCGTTGTTGCTAACGTGTGCTGACGTTGTGACGTTAGGCTAGCACTGAGTTCCCTTTGAGGACACAAGGCACTTTTTGCCACAAAAACGTAACCTCCTAAACCGTGCAACAGAACGTATATAAAAATACAAGCAACGCAATCGCTAACAAGACAAAACTTTTGACACCAACATTGTCTATGTAATCCAAATATTGAAGGATCCTTAGGGGTGGGAAAATAAATTAGTAATAAAGAAATATATATGAGAGAGAACAAAGGTTGTTTACTCTTGCCGAAGAAACACCCAAGCACACCCAATAACATTCTTTTCAATGCCAGTAAGGCAGAAATGTATGTTTTCTTGTTTTGAGCACTGCATGCAGGGTATTAAACGCTACACTGACCCCTGAAAAGAAACCTGCCACCAAGATCCACTGTACAGTTGATATAGCAACAGAGACACTGCTGCAGATGATGAGCAGCAAGCAGACAGGCAGGAAGAGGTTTACACCTCTGAATGTGTCAGCATGTTACCTGGAAACAGCAGACATGGTAAAGGGCTGAAAACAGAAGCCCTTTTCTATACCCATCCTTTAGCCACTGCCCTCTGTGCTGTTTTAGAAAGAAATGTGGGAGATTGTTAATAAAAAAAACTACAGAGCTCTATAAAGAAACTGTCTACCTTCTGTCATTCTACAGAGGGATAAAAGAGAGGACTGCAGTTATATAATCAGACGTGGTGACAGTATCTGGTCATGTAACCTATATACAGACATGGTAGCAGTGTCACGTCATGGAGACTATATACAGACATGGTAGCAGTGTTTGGTCATGTGATGACGTATACAGACATGGTAGCAGTGTCTGGTCATGTGACCTGTATACAGACATGGTAGCAGTGTCACGTCATGGAGACTATAAGTACCAGAAGATGGCGTACGGCCAAAACTCGAAAAGTACCTAAGCACAGAAATATTCACATGTATAAAACCGGTCGTACGCCAGGTCCTGCGCACCTTTCCTTTATTTATCACAATCAACGTGAGATTGACCGCACGTGAACGAGCCACTGAACCCGCCTTGCCTCCTCCCATAAATTAATATGCAGATGGACTATAAATTCTCTGCTGAGGTCATTTCTTTGTCTGAATTACCGTATTTCTTCGAATAAACGCCGCCCTCGAAGAAACGCTGCACCAAAAATGAACGTTAAACGCTGCAGCATTTATTCGAAGAAATATGCTGACTGTGAGATCGAGGTTCTGACAACAGAGGTGGAGGCGAGAAAATGTGTCCTGTTTGGCGGCCTGTCATCAGGTATTAGCGACAAAAGAAAGTTGGCAGAATGGAAAACTGTCACTATTTGTGCCCTTTCTTGTTTTTACCAGTAGCACTTTGAGATTTAGCTAATTGTAAAGTGTTTTGCAAATAAAATTATCATTATTATAATATGGCCATTAATGCTGTGGATTCAGAGAACAGGACCATGGTAGAAATTAAGAAGAAATGGTCCGATATAGAACTTTAAATGAAGAAACAAGTGGTGGCGCATCGTAACAGCATGGCAGCTATAGGGTTTGCGTGACATGCATTTCCTGAGTAATTTTAACGTTCGTTTGACAGCCTCAAGTTTAACAGAAGTTATTAAGTGGTGGCGGATTAAACAGAAGGCTCTATAGCATTTCCCGTTTTGGGTTTTGGCATGTTTTTTGAATAGTCAACTTCATAAACGTAGTAGTGGAAACTTCATTTTGTAACGTTTGGTGAGTTTCGGCACTTTTCTGTTAGAATTCGCCATGTTACAGAGCCAGACAAGACTTTGCGGACGGTCCGCACTTCCTCACGTCTGCTCAAAAGTTTCTGTGAAGGCCCGCACATTCTCACGTCAAGTAAATCTTTATACATCACAAAGTGTGCGTGAAAACCATCGTACACAAGCTTTTTGTGCGTACGCAACGTTTATACACGAGGCCCCAGGTCATTTGGTTGTAATGAGGTCAGTCCTTAGCCACTATCACAATAATTAAAGATTTCAGCTAATAATTACTTTATTACTTTTAAACAGTTTGGAATGCTCTGAATATAATGTTTGAACATTGAATGTCAGGGACATTTCTAGGAGCCCTATCGAAGTTCTAAACAAAATGTATCTAGCATGCAGCGTCCTCTTTCTGTGCTTGCAAAGGCTATGTTGATTGTCATCCCCCTGATGTTTCTTGTGAGAGTAAAAAACCCTCATAGTGTGCTTAACTTGAGACAGACAACTTCACCTTCTAGATATGTAATAAATATGTTGATTTAGTCTTGAACTTGAAAAGAAAGAGTTGTCTCTGTGGTGGTGGGAGAGGGGAACTCTGGGGTGGGCAGGTGTGGGTCAGGACAGTCCAATTATCTTTCAGAACTCATTCAGGTGGTTGGCCAGGCGAGAGTCGTTAATGGAGTGGAGAGTCCTCTCAAGACAGAAGCAGAGTCGTTAGTTGAGAACTAGCTCAATGGAGCTAACATTCCATTGTAGTTGTTGATTCCTTTTCGGGGTTCCGGTCAGCAGGAGGGATTCCATCTCCACCAGGCTCGCTGGGTGACAAACAACAGAGTCTCCCCCGAGCTGTTCCAAGCCCAGTGGACACCAAAAAGAGCACCCCGTTTATTTTTCGGAACAAACCAGGCAAGCGTTTGCTTGAAGGTTACTCCTCACCTCAAAGTTTGCTAACTCAAGGAGAGGGCTGGCAAAAAGTAGCAGACAAATGTAATGTGTAGTAGTGACCACGTTAGATGTTTTATCACATATTACAATATGCTTGGCCTGTATGTTTTTGTATGTTCATAATCACTTTGTTTATCATCTTTAACATTGTAATAATTTAGTGTGCTTCCAACAAATTAATGATATAAATAACAACCTCAAGAGAAAATCTATATTTCTCCAAATGTATAGTATCAGGCTGTGCTAGACTTCCTGTATCATCTCTGCTTATGAAGCCACAATCAAATCTGATTTACATAAAATAAGACAGCTCCCGAGCAGGTCTAAGCTAATGGACATGTTGCTATGACAACAAGTCCAGGATGAGCGTCGAAGAACCTAACAATCCAAGATCATGACAAATCATCATTAATCAAATCATCATTAATCAAAAAGCATCTGCTAAATGAATAAATATAAATCAGTTAGCGACAACACAAAAAATGGACCCCAAGGATGTAGTCACTTTCAGAAACAACCCAGTAACACTGGAGATCAAGGTTGACAACTTTAGGCTACTTGGCCACAGGAAAACTGCAGCTAAGTGCAGAAGAACTAGTTATACCTCAGCCATCCGTCAGCAGAACACATTACAATGCATCAAACAATATGCCCTCTACAGAGCCCATATCAACAATTCATACAGTGCATATTTACTATTTGTTTACAAGATGCATGTGTAAGATAAGTGTATTGTCACTGCTTGAATAAGTGACACAACCTACAATTGGACATCTTAATTTAAATATGGAAAAATGTTTACTTTGAAAATGTAACATAATACCTTGTTATACAATATTTCTATGATGAAATAATTGATAGATATCCATAGTTACTAACATAGGGCGTAGTTAATTAGCTTCTTGAAATGATCCAGTGCAACAAGTTCAACCCCCCCCCCCTAATTTAGGTCAAGATTTCTCCCCTTTCATACAAAAAGTAAATCTCAGCAGCTTTGAGAATATGTTTTAGGAGGAAACTCTTTCTAAAAAACATGTGTCCTCATGTGTGAATACAGACAACTACTTTCAGAAAAAAGTTTGCTACCTTTCTGACATTGATAAAGTTTCTCTCCTGTGTGGGTCCTCATATGAATAACCAGTTTACCCTTCTGTGCAAACCGTTTGCTACCTTTCTGACATTGATAAGGTTTCTCTCCTGTGTGGGTCCTCATTTGAACCACCAGACCTCCCTTCTGAGCAAACCGTTTGCTACATTCCTGACATTGATAAGGTTTCTCTACTGTGTGTGTTCTCACGTGAACAAACAAAATGTTTTTTGCACTAAAGCTTTTGTTACATTGTTGACACTGATATGGTTTCTCCCCTGTGTGTGCCCTCATGTGTTTAACCAAACGAGATAGAAGACTAAATGATTTGTTACACTGTGGACACTGATATGGTTTCTCTCCTGGGTGTTTCCTTGAATGAATAACCAGATTACCCTTCTGAGTAAACCGAAGCACTTTTTCTACCAAAGGTTTTGTGACATTGTTGACACTGATATATTGTATTTCCTGTGTGACGTCTCTGTGGCATATGTTCCCTTGGCGGAGCTTCACTGTCTTGTGTTCTGTTCAGAAAAAGCTGCACTCTGTGTTCTTCCTCCTCCAAACTCTGAGCTGTAGGACAGTCTGGAGCTACAACAGAGAGGGGCTGAGAGTCACTGTCCAGTTTTGGTGTTGCATAATCTTGTCCATCAGGCTCTGCTTTGATTTGCTCCGCAGTTGTGTTGCTGGGTAGAGAGTCTCCTTCTCTGTTCTCCACTTTAACAGTTTGGTCAAGATGTGAACATTCAGAAAAGCCTTCCTGATCAGAGTCACATTTCACACTGGGAGAAGTGAATATCTTATTCTGTAGTTTCAGACTGCAGTCCATGGAGCTGCTCTTCCTTCTGACTGGTCCACAGCTGCTGTTCCTCTTTAATCTGTTGGGGTTCCGGGAGAGAGAGCTGCTGCACATCTGGGGGAAAGAAGAGTATGTTTGTGATCAATGTAGTCATTATGCAACCCAACATGTCTGACAGCTAAAACTAGACCAATTGTTGTGATCTTCAGGGGTTTAAGTAAAAAAAAAATTAAATCTGCATAGTGGCTAAGAAATTGTGAATGACAAGTCATGTTCCGAAATAAATGTGCACAAACGTATTTTGTATTTCTAAGTTGCAGACACGGTCAGTCATAGACAACGTTGTGTCAGCTGTAACAGTTGCTCCCGGCAACGTTGTGGTAAGTTTGAGTGCACGCTAAGGACGGTACACTGAAGTCACGGTTCGGTTCATACCGCGGTTCAGACATCACGGTTTGGTACAAGTTCGGTACAATGGAGGGAAAAGCAAAACAAAGCAGGTTCCTATATACGGGCGCATTGAAGATGACATGTAAATTCCGATGGCGTCAGTGATTTTTTGACTCTATTTGTATGTGTATCTAATGGCTGGTTAAGCACTGTAGCGAGGAGAAGTTGGACAATTTTCTTTTGTCTCGTTCCAGTTATTGGCACACCTGGGTAATGTGGCGTCGGATATTTTTAGTCATTAAGCACACGCCAGTTGGGTTACATGCGTTGGCATGTTAGATGTATTTCCATTCACATAACCGCATGTTACTGGTTGTGGGGTATGTCAGTAAGAGGCTAGGCACTGAGTTATGAAAGCCAGATTACCTAATTAGGCTAATATGTCAAAACAGTAAACGCAGTAAACAGTACAAGCAGTAGCTTTCAGCCGCTGAGCCACATAGCCAAACTTTTCTGCATACCAGTCTGTTTGAAACGATCGAAAACATGTTGTCCCTTTTGCTGCAGTAGTCCATCTAGGTCTGGCGTAGACTTCCCTCTTGCTATTAACTCATTTTTTGAATAAAATTTAGCAATTTTGAGAAATTCCTCAACTCCATGATATCGGCAAACACCGCTGCTGTCATTTTGACTTGAATTTTGCTGGGATTATGCTTACAACGTAGCTGGTGTAATGAGTTGTGCTTTTCAAAGTACATGTTGAAGAATACAGGATCGACGTGCTCAAGTGAGTTTTTCGCTTGTCGTCCTCAGTGAACGGACAGTAAAAGCACTGCTTTTTAAACTTTTTTTGTATTTGATTATGCGTAACTGCTACACTTGTCATTATCGTCTAAACAATTGGAATAACACACATATTGCATATATAAATCACAAGAATAAACAGTAAAAATACAAATGGGCAATTCCATGCAAAGGTCACCCTTACCATAGAAAAAAAGTTGTGCCCACACAAATATAACTGTTGTTAAAATGTTCCCTTAGGTCTATATTTTGTTGCATGTAACCACTCTGATCTAAATGTATAGACAATTGCACTCTTTTACATAATATACAAGTTGTGCACTCATGCAAAAAAAACATTTTTCAAATGGCCGTTTTATACCATTTCAAGAACGGGGTAAATGGCCTCCAGTTTTCAATACAATTTTACCATTTAGCATTTTCCTGATTGACAAGGGAATGATAGAGCATTGTGTATGCTCAGCTTGAGTTAAAAGCACAACTCCTTAAAGGGGCGATTTTACCTTGTCATAGTTGAATAACGACAGTTCGGTGGGTAAAATGAACATGCAGTGAATTTCAAAGTCCATTGAAACCTCTTTCCTATGCAAATCTCAAATTTTGCTGTAAAACGCTAGCTTTTCAACAAAGCAACCCGTGTGACGTAGGACCGCCCTTTTTGGCTCTGGTCTGTATCTTTGTCACGCCCCAAAATTTACATCCAGACCAGCCCGAGGTAGCGTCTATCTCCGATACTAGTTTAGCTAAGCGCTGCTCTGTGTAGGCTACTTATAAGTAATTACAAAGAAGAACGTTTTGAATTATAACAAGGATATAAAAAATGGACCACGGTCGTAAATGCTGGGTTCCAGGCTGTACAGGGAAGGCTAACACTCACAGTCTTCCCAAGGAGCCAAACATTCGACAGGCATGGCTGCTGTTGTCTATGAGAAGATCCCGGCGTAGTTCGACACTCAATCATTCATTTGCTCTGAACATTTCACCCAAGACAGTTTTGACAACCTTGGACAATTTCAAGCAGGATTTGCTAGGAAGCTGAACCTGGAAAGAGGTGCTGTTCCGACCGTATGCTCATTGCAACCTCAAGCTATAAGGCGTGATGTTGTGCTAACAGTTATTAGCAATGCTAACATTTCCTGTATATAGCATACCAGGTAGAAAGCTAAATATATTTCTACACACATCAAATGACTCTAGCTAGACTAGCTGTAGTCGGCATTAGAAGGGAAGCTTCCGAAAAAATAGCCAGACAACGAACAGCAGTCTGGCTTATTGCTAACGCCTGTCTAGATAATCTATTTGAAAGAACTGGAGAAAGGCAGGTGCTAGATACAGGATACGTTAGCATTGCTAGTAACTGTTATTAGTAACACCTAGACTGTAGGCATGTAAACAAGTTTAGCTTGCTAACGCAAGAGCATAGGTAGAATGTGTGATCATTTAGCCTAGATTATTGGCAATGGGGCTAACGTTGATTCATGTTCCTGACTGTGTTTCATTCAAATAAATAACCTGTGTAATGTAAATCTACAATTCACGATGCATGTTTGTCCAGGTCTTTGTCATGTTATTTTTCAGCAAGATATCTACAGCTAGCTAGCTAACTGAAGCCGAGTAGAATCACGATATGGTTTGGTTGCTAAGCTGTAGCCTAACGTTCTACCCACCTAAGTCAATCTTGCTTCAACAACAGAAGTGGACCAAGTAATGTTATAATTTCAAATGATATGTAGTCAATCTGTTGAAAACAGTGTTGTGTAGACACAATAGATTTATTTGCGCATTTTTATTTCAAGTCTCCAACTTCGGTGTTTCAGCGAGTGCTGCTGTTGGCCATGTTGCGTTTTTGCTCCCCAGCTTTACTCGTTGAAAACCAACCAATCAGCGCGCAGCTCATCTAAATATTAACGAGCATACCATAAAGCGGAGAAAAGCTAGTGTTTTTTCCCGGGAACATTTCTAAGGATCTATCAGGGGGCATAGAACAGCACCCGGGCCATTTTCAACCCAACCAATGTTACATACCCTATTCGGAGACCTTAAGGAACAGTGTGAAATACCCCAAAAAAACAGTAAATTGCCCTGTTAACAAACCTCTTGTTTGTAAAATATGTAAATACAATGTCTTAAATACAATGGGAACACATCACATAAACAATTCTAAAACGTCCGACACGCCAAATGTTGTCATTTTTGGTCAAGCGTCCCTGAAGCTCAAATTCCGAGTCGGCGTTCCATTAAACTTTTCATTGCAGTGAATGGATGCGGGCACTCATTGGGCATAAACTCAAATATCTCAGAAGTCCCAACTGGAAAATGTTAGCGGTTTTACAGTCCTGTAGAAGACATTTTCCTGAACAGATTGACATCAAGTTAAGGATGTGGCATTGAAGTTCAGGTTAGTAGCCAAGGGTGTAAAGACCACTTGGCTAATTACAGACGTCTTGGAATGCTACGTTTGAGTTTTTTGGTGGATTTGCTTAAATAGTGACACAGTTCATCTGTGTATTGTTTAGGAAACGACTCTCATTTACACTTTAAATCACACACTAGACAGACACCAGTGTAACTGTAGTGATGGTACCTATACAGTACACATTTCTAAGGTGTAAGTTACCTCTTCTAAGACACAAGACAGGTGTTGTCAACATCTACAACAGATCTACAGCACTGGTAGCAATCTTTTGAGAAAGATTTGATAAAGCAAAGACATGATGAGTAAATATGATACATCAAGGGAGGAGGTTGATTGAGATTATTCTGCCAGACATACAATAGTTGATAGAGTTGGATCAGTACAGTAAGGCAAATGGAAGCATCTTATTGACAATGTCCATGCCAGGGGTGTTGTTAGACATACACCTCTACTGGCTGCGCAAAACTCGGCTATAGAAACTCCCCTTGCTTAACCCACTGTACAACAGTTCAGATACGCAAGTTTGATATCAGCTTTAGCAGGGACATCAATAGTTAATGCGAGTGCATACATTTTTTTTTGCATTCATATGAGCGCAAATGCTTTTGTTGTTTGTATAACTTTCATGTTAATTGTTTTATGGTTTAGTCAAAATAAGATGATAGGTAGGCCTATCATTTAGAAACTTTATTTAGTTTTGTAATGTTTTCTTAGCCTACCGCAATTCTGACTTGTGTGCCGAGTCCGACACCTGAACTTCTGTGTGCTTGCTGCAGTGGCTATTTGGCAAGTGTTGGAGTCTCGAAAGTGGTTCTTAGTGTTGTAAGAATTAACAGGCTTGGAGTCAGGAGATTGATTGCAAAGGCTTTCGTCTTTATTGCCAGGTAGTTTGGAATCATACGCAGAGCTTCTCTAGCCAGAGAAGTCCGACATGCATTCAATAGACAAGAACTTTTATACAGTCTTCCTACGTCATACAACTATCTTTGGCAATTATCAGACAACACACAGTTTGTTCAAGATAAACAGATGTCCTCCCTCACTTGGCCATTCTTGTGCAACTCGTGGTTCTAAAGAGCAACGCACTACCCCATCAGGTCATCCTGACCTGACTTCCTCTCTGGAAAGAACATTCTAACGGGAGGGGAGAGTGACTCTCCCAGCCCACTCTTTCCCCATGCCTGAGTATGGGACACAACCAGTCTCCTCTTTCGCCTAATTCCTTACATGGGGATAAACAAGTCTTCCTTTCTAGCCTAATTCCCTACTTGGGCTGTTTCCTCTCCTCATCTGACCCCTGTCCTAGTTTACTCCTTCCTTGGCGCCACAAAAAGCCCCCAACACAAGCTCAGAAGACCGTGCTGACATGGAATTCTGCGGGCATCGGTTTGAGTTTTCGGTTTAACTGTTTTAATTGGGATACTGCTTTGGCATAACACATCTTCACATGTAGGCTCCACCGCTGATAATGTCGCTTTCACGATCCTGTACAGACGTCTCCTGAAGTGACGGTGCGCTGTGCCCCAGTAAAAAGGGTTTAACGACGCCCCTGGTCCATGCATTAGCCAAGGACAAAACAAGCCTACTTTATTGTGTTGATTAGGTTGAATTAAAAAAGGAAAACAACTCGAACGCACAACCTCCGACTTGCCAAGCGTGACCACTACCAACTACGCCAAAGAAAAGCTAGCTCTTTGTTGACGCGGCCTGGGTGGCCTGTTACATACCTGTGGAGCGAGTTTCACAGTTCTAACTCAGTTACATATAGCACAGTACATTTCACCCTGTGTTCTTGTATGAAAAGTGCTATATAAATAAAGTCTTACTTACTTACTTACATGTAAACGGTACAGTGTATATTTCCCACACTGTCAGTAAGATGCTTGATGCACTGATCAAAGTTATTGTAAGTCTTATGTTAGACAAATGTAAGTCTTATTGGGAAATTATTACTGGGAAATCACAGTGGTTTTTACATATACACAGAGGAAACACAGTTACATTTACAGATGAGCAGTTATGAGCCCATGGATGCCACTCCGGTGTTTGAGGATGTGGATGGTCAGTTTGCCTCAACTTCTAAGGAGAATGGTCAACAGTGAATGTGACTTACATGTTTTTTGAAGGCTTCTCATAGAACCAAGGTATAAAAAAAGGCAGACTAGAGTTTGATGCTTTTTAAGCAGGACAAGTCTTGGTAACAGCAATAAAAACTATGTACTGATTGGAAAGCACAAGTAATCTACTACCCACTTCTAGCTTGTTTGTGTGCGCCTTTTGTCATTGGCTTCTTTAATTTAAATGTTGTACTCGATCTAATACAACGAGTTAGTCATCAAGTTCTGATGTAGTAAACCATTATCAAAGCATTGCACTACTGCCAGAGCTCTTCAGTAATTTTGGATCTTCATAATGTTTGTTTTCCCTATTACATTTTTCCATAGGGACGTGTTTCAGTTGCCTTGTATATCAAACAAATGAAATACTCATTCAGCTTTGTCAGCTTCTCTTATACTCCTTTTATATCGACCTCTGTCAATCCCATAGTTTTCGGGCCTACTAGCTTGCATATTTTTAAACGTGTGTCTGCTACAAATGAATAGGGCTGTCCCCGACTGAGATTTTCTTTGGTCGACCAAGACTCGACTAAAATGTCTGAAAATCGACTAATCGAAATTTGAAATGCTTCCCCCCCCCAAAAAGAAAAACGTATCAACATTTTCGCGATCTGACTCAATGGCTGCTGGACATTGCGGATTCAGCCGCTAATAGCCTACTAATAATAAGACTCGTATCACCAGTCCTGGTGTAACCAAATGCCAATGGTATTTAGTATCTCTTACAATGTACTACAAAATTTAAATATTGTTTGTTTAACATGCAAATCATCAGAGCGCGCTTATCACTGCCTGAACTTGCAGCATGCGATCTTAAGTAGAAGCTGAGTGGGGAACGGTGCAACAGAGACATATTTTGTTGTCTTGGCCGGAGAAGATGATGTAATTCGATTTAAATGTGATTCTTATAATAGGCATATTCATTTTTCAACCCAGCGCGTTAGCCTGAGTGAAATAGGGCTAGACCAACTTACGTTTTTCAGGTGGTAGGCTACATCATATTCAACGTCGAACTATGAAAAATAAACCGTTCTTGGCAGAGTTTGCATTCAACGTTTTTCGAGTCACCCGGTACTTTGTAAATGTACTTTAATGAAATGCTGCCATACCACAGATTTCTTTGCCATTTTGGCTACTAACACCGACAAAGTAAGCTATGGCAGAGTTTGTAGTTCTGCAGCCAATTGTGCTCGTGCCGTGTACAAAATACCAAAACAAACCGCAAATTAACGAAAGGGAAAATAGTAACACTTTTTTTATTATTATATATTTTTTGAGTTGCTTTGTTTATCTTAAATCATTTAATCTACAATTTCTGTAGAACATTTCGTTAATTCAGCAATGATGACACAAGCGGAACTCAGATCTCATACTGCATAGGCCAGCCCGACTAAAAAAATCTTAGTCGACCAAGAGCATATCGACCAGAAAATCGACTAGTCGACTGAGTGGGGACAGCCCTACAAATGAATGGGTTGTCTAAAAAATCAGTTGGAAGCAAGATACCACTATTAAGTGTGCCCTTTGCGCACCTCCCCCCACCTGTCACAGGGCCAGGCTGCTGCTGTAACTTGCTAGCCAACCTTAACTGAGGGAACTGTTTGAACGCGCTGGAATTAAAACATGTTTATCTTTATGTATATTTGAGACCACACATTCGTAGATGTACGTTTCCACTACATGTTAACGTATTTTGAGGTCGATCCGATTAAATAAGCGAAAACAAGGTACATCTGTCCATATTTTGTTAGTGAAGCAGGGAGAGGAATGCTCATGGCAAGCTACTGTGGGGGATTTTTTGGTGACCTTGTGACCTCAAGAAAGGAGTCAACTAGGACGAGGGGTCAGATGAGGAGAGGAAATAGCCCACGTAGGGAATTAGGCCAGAGAAGAAGACTTGTTTATCCCCATGTAAGGAATTAGGTGAGAGAGGAGGCTGGTTGGGTCCCATGCTCGATAATGGGGAGAAGAGTGAGCTGGGAGAGTCACTCTCCCCCTCCCGTTAGAATGTTCTTTCCAGAGAGGAAGTCAGGTCAGGATGACCTGATAGGGAAATGTTACTCGATTGGGACCACGGGTTGTGCAAGAATGACCACGGGTTGTGTAAGGACAGCCAAGTGAGGGAGGACATCTGTTTATCTTGAACAAACTGTGTGTTGTCTGATAATTGCCAAACATATTTGTGTGACGTGGAAAAACTGTATAAAAGTTCTTGTCTATTGAATACATGTCAGACTTCTCTGGCTAGAGAAGCTCTGCGCGTGATTCCAAAATACCTGGCAAATAAAGACGAAGCCTTTGCAATCAATCTCCTGACTCCAGGCCTGTTAATTCTTGCTTCACTAAGAACCACTTTCGAGACCCCAACAATTGGTGACCCCGACGTGATTCGCTACATCTACATTTGAGAAGGTAGGCAATGAAAAAACCTGTAAAGAACCTAATGAATGCATAGATACGAATCTTGAACTAAGAGAAAGTGAAAAGGCTTTGGAGAAGGGGACTGGTTGCAAATGTTTTAATTGCTAGGATGTATGTTTCCCTGAATGAAAGAAAAGATTGAATGTAAATGTTTCTTGCTAAAAGCTTCTCTACTGTCGTACTATTAAGCTCAGGCAAGGGGGTCTCCGGCGGCCCCTATTCATAACTTGGAAGCTTAGGTACAAACTTGCTATGGACCTCATTAAAACAAAATTCGAGTAAACTGAGGACATAACTTTTAGGGCTTTTTGAATCTAGCAAAAGGTAAAATTCAAAAAGTCCGGTAAGAAATCGTAAGTTAACCAACAAATGGTTAAAGCGTGTGGAATCACAGTAAGATGATTACACTTCAAAACAAGGCTGTTGAAAAAGATCAGGTTAGCCAAAGGTGTTAACAATTCGGGGATGGCATCTGCGTGTCTAACGTTTTCAACAGACCTAAAACAAATTATTATTGTAATATCCGTCCTGGCTAAAAAGTTGCACTATTAACAACAAGTGACAGCAAAGTATAGAGGCCTCTATTACTTCAGTCGAAAGTGAGTCAGGACTAGCTATCCGAAAAGATTCATCTTAAGACGTGCTGAAAAAACTTGGGTTAGACGGATATCCGTAGATAATGTATATAATGTATGGATAGATGTATGTTTTTGTGACATTCCGAGAGATGGTAGTCTTGGGAAGTTCTGAAAGTTCCTAAAACAGTTGTGGTCAAAAAGGCTGTTGAGGGAGCAATAGGAACCAAAAAGACAAAAATCTCAGTTAAAATGCTAAAAAACATATGGAAAATGGAGTCAGGTAAAAACGAAGTGATAAATCTATTGACTGTTTTGATATTGACATGTAAAATCAGTGAAACGAGTCTGAAAAAGTGAGAGATTACGGCTGTTGCGCAATCGTTCCAGGCTCGCTTCAGAAAGGCGAGTTGTAAGGGAGGGGGTGAGCAGGTTTGTTAAAAACAAGGGCGTTGCCCTGAGCAATGTGTGAATATCGTAAATCAGCAATAGATGTAAAGTATAAAGTGTATGAGAACAATAATTTAACTAACTGATGCAATTACCGAGTGAAATTTATGAAATAAATTTGTAAAAATGGTCAATTTGGGAAAAATCAAGGCAATGGAAAATACAACTGGCAAGATCAAGTGTGGTGAAAGTGTCTTACATGCTGTTCTCTGAACATTACAGACGCTGATCCGGGCATTTGGACCCCGGTTGTATGAAAAAACTCTCCTCAGGGAGGAGTAGCAAAAATAAACTGTTGCCATGTATGAAAATAAAAAAGAAGAAACAATGAGTGTGTCTCCATTACTGTCAGCTGTGTGTTTGCCTCGTTCAACAAACAACTCATTTACATTAACATTAACATTTACATTTTGAAAAGATAGATACAGGAATGAATGTATGCAAATGGAATATGTATAAAAACTGGCCAGTAACACTCATATTCTTAAGTTTAGATCTGCCTGTTCCATCCCAAACGCATCATGAGTGTGCCAAAAAGACCGGTAGAGGGAGGAGCCAGAGCTATCCTGTCGCCTGACCAGACCGTGCCAGCTGCTCCTCTGCGTGTGACCGCCCAGGAGGTGCTCAGCCTCAAGAGCTGCCCTCTTCTCCGAGAACGCCTCGTCGAGATGAACAGGAAATGGGCCAAGCGCACTGCCAAGATGACAAAAGTCTGGCCAGAGCACGGGACTTTCGATCTAAGCCTCTGCGACGACATGAGGGTCCTGATCGCCAACCACAGCCATTCTGGTTCGGTCCAGAAAAGACTCAAAAAACGCAATGAGGAAGCTGAGTTTCTGAAGCTGTACGAAGAACAAGGACAGAACTATTGTGATACGGCTAAGGCTTGCTTGCTCGCAGCCAAAACCGATCATGAGACTCTAGAGAGGGCCTCCCCTCCCCCATACGCTAAAGAGAAGAGCGGCTCTGCCCCACCCAGAAAGACTGTGTATACGGGTGAGGCAGAGAACCCAAGATATTCATCATCCATCATGGCCCAGAACCCTGTTGGACCCCTCCCAAGCCCTGTAATGAGTCAGGGAAGGCTAGTCCGTATCAAGGAGCCTCCTTTATACCATCAAGCGCCCATCCTGGTGAGGGGAACTCAGATGTATTATGTGCCCTGGACAACAATGGACATGACTGGTTTAATTGCTCGGCTCCCCAATCCATATGAGGGAGCGAGTAGGTGGATTAAGGCGTTCGAGCAAGAGACACTAGGCCACAACATAGCTATCGGAGACATCAAAATGATCCTGGGGCGCACCCTCGGAGCTGGAGGCTTGAGTGACGTCATGCATTCTCAGCATCTGGCCGACCTCCTAGAAACTCATGCGGGAGACGGAGACCTTTTCAATGCAATCCGCACAGAAGTCTGGGAAAGCCTGAGAACCCCCTTTCCGGATCGGGTGAGGCTGGACATGCTCACTGGGGAGACAATTGAGTTATCTGAGCCACCAATGGCGTTCATTCACAAAACCTTGGGGAAATGGAGAGCTAAACTAGGAAACAATCCAGAAGACGAGGTCCTGCAACAAGCAATGTTTCGACAAGGGGTCGTCCGAGGCCTGACAGAGACTGTTCAGGGGCGGTTGGCAGATGTAGTGGGTCTCTATTCCATGCCTTTTGCCCAGTTTTGCGAACACATCACCCATGCCGTGTTAAAAGAAAGGAACAATGAAAACAAAAGGCTGCAGAGTGACCGAGAGGATGCGCGGAAGCTGAACAAACTCCAACTCAGGTTCAGCCTACAAGCAGTACTCGTCGCTCCCCCTGCTGCCTACAGTCAAAACAGACAGTGGGGGAGCGAGCCAGAAGGGCTGGCGCTGGGCCTAGTTTCCCAGTAGCCGTGGCCCTTCGAGAGATGACGTAAGAAGCAGGAGTCACCTCTCTACAGGCCAAACTGAAAGGGACTGAGGGGGGGGAGAAAGCATTAACGGATATCAAACTGAGTCTACAACAGGCACCAGCTCTGGCCCTCCCGAACTACGAGAAACCCATCTTCCTGTATGTATCCAATCATAATTTACACACACCACATAATTGCGAATCTTGTTGAACAGGGTAAATTTCGGTTGACAGAGGCACGGGGTTAGGAGATTTAAAGAAGAGGTAAAAATATTATGAAATATGTGAAGGAGTATGAAGAATTTGGGTTGTCACTGACTAACATATTTTTTCTATCCCTTAGGAATCGCATAGATATGAACTATGCGATGGGGGGAAGGGGGGATAGGAAAAATTTGGACTATGGTCTCAGAGACAGAGGCAATTTTAAATTGATAATTTAGTTGATAAACAAGTAAAGCACACCCTAAGTAGTAACATTTATAATTTTGATAGTCTAACCTTAGACTATGGTGAAGTTTTTGTTAAAGATGTTTTGTAGGAAGTTAGGGGAGGAGAAGGAGGAGAGAACGAGCCTCGGAGAAACAATCAGTATCCAGCCTGGTGGTCGAGTCTCCAGTAAAGGCGACCGGGGGAAAAGTCAACACCCCCGTGTAGAGACACTGCCTGAACACAGGGTCACAAGCAACGATGACCACAAAACAGTTTGAAGGGTCAACCATGTGGTCCATCTGGAAGCACCGTTATAAATCCCACATCAAAACTTGGTCACACCTATAACAACTATTGACTCTGATTTCCCTGATACAGTACAGGACAGTGCTGTCCTAAAGGCAAAGCACACGAATGACGTTGGTTAACTCTCAGCCTCCGACTGGGCCTGAGACTGAGGATTGAGAGCTTCCTGCTCGTGCCTCAGAAGTCAAGGTTGTGCTTAAGACCAAGGACCAAATCCAGGGCTCGAAGTTACCAAGCCACCCTGGACAACGGCGAACAGTCACTCAACCACTGCTCCCTGTTGAGGGATCAGAAAATGAAACTCAGCCGCCGAATAACAACAATCCCTTCCTGGTTGCGTTACAACTGGGAAGAAGGGGGGTGAGTGAAACGGGGACACATGAGGTGGATGCAACAGCAATATTGTCATTAGAAATGTGAAACTAGAGTAATTGTTGATAAATGCCTAGGTGGTTTAGGTTGATAGAACCAGGGTTTATTGATGACATTAACGATGTTTGTTGGCTTTGAGTTAACACCTCCCAGAGTCCACTGCCCGTGCATGGAGAACAACTGGCGAGTAGCAGAGGAAAATAGGGGTTGGTGATGTATGCCTACATCCACATTGTTTCTGATGGAGTTTCACAAAAGCTATGACTAAACTAAACATCCTAAGCTTGAAGCTGTTATGACTGTATAGCCATCTCTCTGTCCCGGTTTCTATAAAACTCACCTCCATTATGATGACAGAGTCAATAAGACTCTCCCCTGAACACAGAAGTATCCTGTTCCTGGACTGTATCTAATTCCAGGAGAAGGTAAAACCAGATCCAGGGGTCCAGCCAGGGAAGGTTCACCAAAGAGGGCCAGCACCAGAGACCATCGACCTCCAACAGCCCCACTCGTGCAGCCGCTAAAAGACGTGCAGCTGAGCGAGCAGGGGACGATCCTGGCAGACCCCATAAACCCCACACCCACACTGCAGAATCCCCTTCCCGAGCAAACTGCTCGGTGAGGGAGAGGTAAGTGGGCTGACACGAGATGTTTTAGGACAAGGGGGGAGCAAAGCAGAGTTCATTGCAATATGAATAGCACATGCCGTCACCCAGGTGATACACTTCAAACTAAACCAAACCACAGAAAACCTCGAGGAGGCTCCTCGCAAGAGGCGGGCTTTCAAGTCTAATGTAACAATCGATGCCATAGGTCAGCCAAGGGGGGTGCCCAATGATTTTAAAGCAAGAAATGAGGTGGCGTCAGGGTTTGAGTCCATCTTACCCTGGATAACGGTAAATAAGAACACTGAATGGATTAATTACCTGTACTATAACCAGCAGCGCTTCATTAACTATACAGACGAGGCTCTCACCGCCCTGGGCCAGCAGCTGTCATCAACATCAGCAATGACCTGGCAGAATCGACAGGTATTGGACTGGCTGCTGGCGGAGCGTGGGGGGGTTTGCACTCTGATTGGTCAGGTATGTTGCACATTCATACCAAACAACACTGCCCCTACAGGAAGATTTGCACAAGCTATGACTGACTTAAAGGCACTAAGACAGGAGGTGAAGGATAATGCTGGACACAAAACTGAATGGTTTGAAATGATGAGGGAGAGCTTGGGAGATTGGGGGTTTAGCTGGGTAAGAATAAGGATTGCGGTGCTGCTGACCTTATTGGCCATTGTATTGATTCTCTGCTGTTGCATACCCATCTTCCGGTCTCGTGTCAAAACCCACTATGCCTGCCCCATTGTAGCTAAGATGAAGGAGTCGGATGACTCACATGCTTTTTTTCTGTTTAAGAACAGGCCTTCTGCCCCGGACTTGTACCCTGTCCCGGCGGGAAGCAAGGGAGGTCAGGTGGCGGAGGGTCAAAGTGGCTGAATGATGTCCCAAACCAGGCCACACCGGGCGATGCCAAATCAATCGAGCCGCTTCGGGGCCGTGGAACATCGCTCAATGAGTATACCAAGCACATAATTTTGTTTGTTTTATGAGTTTAATTTTTGTTTTATTATGTATAATTGAGTGATGTATATGTAACTCAGTGATTTGTGCATTAATCAGTGTAGGTTTGTGGAGGACTGCCCTCCCAAACCCATTTCTGTTGAATCATCCATGGTTTCTCCCCCCTTAAAAGAACGAGGCCTAACAAGCCGGGGGGAGTTTTAGTCCAGGATCTGATGATACAGAGGAACAAAGGCAATTCTGAACAGATATTTGAGTACTGCATATGTTGTTGTAAACTTTATGTGTGGACTTGATGTTTGGTCATATACCATCGTGTTTTTGTGAAACTGTGTTTGAGGGTCTGGGGGTACTTACCTAGCCAAAGGAAGGTTATATACTCACACATATTGCAGGCTTACAACCATATGAGTAGACTGAGCCAAGGTTTCCTTCAGACTGGGGACTTTGTTTACACAACATGAATCTGGACAGCATACAGACAAACACTAGCTTACTATTCTACCATATACTCGCCTATTAGGAAAAAAATTAAGGAAAATTGGTTCTGAGAAGTTTGTTTTTTTCAATGTTTAAATGTTTTACAGGCTACACAAAAATATAGATTATGGGCGGAGTAGTGTGGGCAGAGAAGCCCACAAAGGGGGGAGTGTGGGGGATTTTTTGGTGACCTTGTGACCTCAAGAAAGGAGTCAACTAGGACGAGGGGTCAGATGAGGAGAGGAAATAGCCCACGTAGGGAATTAGGCCAGAGAAGAAGACTTGTTTATCCCCATGTAAGGAATTAGGTGAGAGAGGAGGCTGGTTGGGTCCCATGCTCGATAATGGGGAGAAGAGTGAGCTGGGAGAGTCACTCTCCCCCTCCCGTTAGAATGTTCTTTCCAGAGAGGAAGTCAGGTCAGGATGACCTGATAGGGAAATGTTGCTCGATTGGGACCACGGGTTGTGCAAGAATGACCACGGGTTGTGTAAGGACAGCCAAGTGAGGGAGGAATTCTGTTTATCTTGAACAAACTGTGTGTTGTCTGATAATTGCCAAACATATTTGTGTGACGTGGAAAGACTGTATAAAAGTTCTTGTCTATTGAATACATGTCAGACTTCTCTGGCTAGAGAAGCTCTGCGCGTGATTCCAAAATACCTGGCAAATAAAGACGAAGCCTTTGCAATCAATCTCCTGACTCCAAGCCTGTTAATTCTTGCTTCACTAAGAACCACTTTCGAGACCTCAACACTACCTAGCTGGATAGAGCGATAGGGAGTTTGTTAGCACTCAAAATGTAGCTCTAAAACAGGGGCACTCCTCAGACATAAACTTGATTATAAAAAATCCCCCCGCTGGGAAATGTTCGCGGTTACTAGAACGATATCAGTGTTCCTTCTGCATTAGTACCGTAGCTAAAAGTCTAGGAAGGTTGAGGCTATTTTTCGCTAGGTACCTATAAACCTAGCTAAAAGTATTGGAAAGTTTAGGCTATTTTTCACTAGGTTCCTACGAACGTCTTAATCTGCCAGACAAATGGGTTCCCCTTCGTTCTATTGATGAGCAGTTTCACGAGCCCTTCTTACCCGGCGTCATGAAGCCTAGCAGCTAAATACTTATTTAGCACTAGCGTTGCTACTCCATCCCTGCCTGTGTTTGAGCTGTTGCGCTGTTATACTCAGCAAGTATTGTGTTGTAGTGTCGGAGGACTGATCGAAAAGTGCATCATACATTTAAGTCATTTAGCTAAGACTTGCATGTACAGTACGTAATGTCACATTAAATAATGTATTTAAACTCAAGCTTATATGGTGCGTCGCTGTATATCAGTTGTAAAAATGACAGTAAAAAAAACGGACCCATCTGCAACTGACGCATGCACACCCCACAATTTCACCAGAAATGGTCCCAGGGGCGATTCTAGGATCAGACCTTTAGGGGTGCTCAGCCCTAGCCTGGCTGCCAGCACAACTTCTCCCCGCCCAAAATAAATTTGTTCGGGAAATTGGGTCTGGAGGGTCTCGTATTGGGGACCAACTACAAAAAAACAGAATCTGGGCGAACCAATGAAATTGCCAGGGCGGGCTTTATACGATGATGGACAGATGATCAACAGTAACGTAATCACCCACGTCACAAAAGAGCGCTTAAGTTGAATTCGTTTTGAACAAACATGGCTACCGCTGGAGATCTGGGATGTTGTGATTCTGCCATCGAGTCTGTTTTAGAAGACATCGACAGCGCATTCATTTTGAAAGAGGAACAGAGAGACGCAATCAAGGCATTTGTTGATGGAAAATATGTTTTTGCCGTCCTTCCTACGGGATTCGGTAAAAGTTTAATTTATCAGCTGGCCCCGATGGAGTTGTAATCCTAAACGGAGAACTTCGTATATGCATTGCCCTTTATTGTTTCGCTCAAAAAGGTTGACCGTGTAAACAAGTACTCTCCCTACCCTTAAATTAATTTTACAACACCGGCAAAAAATCGTTTGTTTTCATTCTTCAAGCATACTTCAAGTCTGCTTGTAGTTTAGTTCTGTTGACATCAACTATGCGGTGCTTAACATACATCACATACTCTGTTGCTCTGATTGGTTGTAGATCTATCCAATTGAGCGAAGAGGCATTTGTTTTCCAGGCTCGTTTGAAACACGCCCTGTAGTCAAAGCCCAACGGAGAGTTCTCAGACTCATATTCTGACTAGAATTATGAGTATGACAACGTCAGGCTAGCTCAGCCCCCAATGAGAATGTGACATGAATACAGTGCCTTGCAAAAGTACTAAACGTAAACCCCCTTGCAAATGTAAATCCCTAATTTCACTGGATAACAATTAATACATTTATGTATTATTATGCAAAATATTGAATGAAAAAACTAAGTATGTCCTGTTCTTCATGAACTACCAACATCAAATGATAATAAACAATATATTTATAATATATTATTCTTAGGGGTGCTGAGAATACATTTAGGGGTGCTTGAGCACTCCTAAAAAGGGGCTAAAATTGCCACTGAACTGTACCCTCTCTAGTTACATTAATAAATGCATTGCAGGTCAATATAAGGTGTGCCCCTAAATTTTCTGCTCAGGGGCTACTGTGCACCTAGTAAAAAAAGTTAGTCTGGAGCCCTGAAGAGTACAAAAATGTCGATAGAACACTACTAGTAGTCCTGACACAACGACAAACGTCATTCTAGTCCAGACAAAAACCGTGTCGCGCACAGCATTAGTGGGCTGCACTGGTTTAAAACTACAGGTATATAAGGACAATTGTACCCATGAATTGTTAACTAGTAATATAATGTCATAATAATCATAAAACGTTCATCGATATGTGAGGCATGTTTATTATTTTAACGATTGAAAACGGATGTATCATAGACTGCTATCGTATGTTCAACAGAGGCTATATGCTAACGCCTCAGTCAACAAGTGAAAAATGACTCCTGTTTTCGAAAGTAAATGTGCTAATAATATCAGCGTACATCGTATTGTACATTCAATATCACAATTGTGTTTTTTATCACAATGTTAAATGAGCAATACGTTCAGTTTAGTATTTGTTAACGATCCGTTGTGATTACATTGAGAGCAGAACGTTTGTCCTCCTTACTAGTACTCTGTGCTAGTAACCATGGTTACTTGAATGCACACAATCGCAAGAAACGGGTCTCACTACATTCAGCCAGGGTTTTTCCTACATAGAGAAAATTGGCGCGTGCCAAAGCCGTTTTCCCAAGCGCCAATGACAAATCCCGAGCGCCAAAGGCAAAAAAACCTGTGTTCATCACGCGTGCAATGCATGTCAGCGAATATGTTCTCAATAGTATGTTTCAAGTAGGCTACAGCCGAACCCTCGTTCTGTTTTGATCAATAATAATCAAGTTGATAAGCGTGTGTTCTTGTCTGATCAATACGCAACTGTGAGGTGCGCGAATGGACAGAGCGGCCACTAAACTGTCGTTCCGCTGCGAGGGCCAGCCCGACGTGCACGAATAGTACACCTGTCGCCTACAAATGCTAATTACATTTCCACTCAAAATGCTGACAAAAGTTTGATTTACGATTTCAAACGCAGCCTCCATTGGTATTCTTAACCTGGAATGATAACATACAGGTCCTTCTCAAAAAATTAGCATATTGTGATAAAGTTCATTATTTTCCATAATGTAATGATAAAAATTAAACTATCATATATTTTAGAATCATTGCACACCAACTGAAATATTTCAGGTCTTTTATTGTTTTAATACTGATGATTTTGGCATACAGCTCATGAAAACCCCAAATTCCTATCTCAAAAAATTAGCATATCATGAAAAGGGTCTCTAAACGAGCTATTAACCTAATCATCTGAATCAACTAATTAACTCTAAACACCTGCAAAAGATTCCTGAGGCTTTTAAAAACTCCCAGCCTGTTTCATTACTCAAAACCGCAATCATGGGTAAGACTGCCGACCTGACTGCTGTCCAGAAGGCCATCATTGACACCCTCAAGCAAGAAGGTAAGACACAGAAAGAAATTTCTGAACAAATAGGCTGTTCCCAGAGTGCTGTATCAAGGCACCTCAGTGGGAAGTCTGTGGGAAGGAAAAAGTGTGGCAAAAAACGCTGCACAACGAGAAGAGGTGACCGGACCCTGAGGAAGATCGTGGAGAAGGACCGATTCCAGACCTTGGGGGACCTGCGGAAGCAGTGGACTGAGTCTGGAGTAGAAACATCCAGAGCCACCGTGCACAGGCGTGTGCAGGAAATGGGCTAGAGGTGCGGCATTCCCCAGGTCAAGCCACTTTTGAACCAGAAACAGCGGCAGAAGCGCCTGACCTGGGCTACAGAGAAGCAGCACTGGACTGTTGCTCAGTGGTCCAAAGTACTTTTTTCGGATGAAAGCAAATGTTGCATATCATTCAGAAATCAAGGTGCCAGAGTCAGGAGGAAGACTGGGGAGAAGGAAATGCCAAAATGCCTGAAGTCCAGTGTCAAGTACCCACAGTCAGTGATGGTCTGGGGTGCCATGTCAGCTGCTGGTGTTGGTCCACTGTGTTTTATCAAGGGCAGGGTCAATGCAGCTAGCTATCAGGAGATTTTGGAGCACTTCATGCTTCCATCTGCTGAAAAGCTTTATGGAGATGAAGATTTCATTTTTCAGCACGACCTGGCACCTGCTCACAGTGCCAAAACCACTGGTAAATGGTTTACTGACCATGGTATTACTGTGCTCAATTGGCCTGCCAACTCTCCTGACCTGAACCCCATAGAGAATCTGTGGGATATTGTGAAGAGAAAATTGAGAGACGCAAGACCCAACACTCTGGCTGAGCTTAAGGCCGCTATCGAAGCATCCTGGGCCTCCATAACACCTCAGCAGTGCCACAGGCTGATTGCCTCCATGCCACGCCGCATTGAAGCAGTCATTTCTGCAAAAGGATTCCCGACCAAGTATTGAGTGCATAACTGAACATAATTATTTGAAGGTTGACTTTTTTTGTATTAAAAACACTTCTTTTATTGGTCGGATGAAATATGCTAATGTTTTGAGATTTGGGGTTTTCATGAGCTGTATGCCAAAATCATCAGTATTAAAACAATAAAAGACCTGAAATATTTCAGTTGGTGTGCAATGAATCTAAAATATATGAAAGTTTAATTTTTATCATTACATTATGGAAAATAATGAACTTTATCACAATATGCTAATTTTTTGAGAAGGACCTGTATAGTGCAATGTTTCCTCTATGGCTAAATTTCTGCCGTCACGGTATTAGAAATCAGGCTGTACAAAAGTTTAGTCCGTATATCAGCAGTGAGTGCATGTCGGAGAGTAGCACGGACACGCGCTTCACACCGCAGTTGAGATTGCGCGTGTGCATCCTTGAATTGCACATGTCATATCCAAAGCTGTTGACTGATTATTATTACCACTAAACGGTAGAAGATACCACTCAATATACGGCGCGTTTCCCACTCAGTACACGGCACGTTTCAAATGTTTATTTATTTTAATTTTAACTGACAACTAAGGAAAATCCCAAATTCATTATCTCAGAAAATTTGAATATTGTGAAAAGGTTCAATATTGAAGACAACTGGGCCACACCCTAATCAGCTACTTAACTCAAAACACCTGCAAAGGCCTTTAGATGGCCTCTCAGTCTAGTTCTGCAGGCTACACAATCATGGGGAAGACTGCTGACTTGACAGTTGTCCAAAAGACGACCATTGACACCTTGTACAAGGAGGGCAAGACACAAAAGGTCATTACAAACGTGGTTGGCTGTTCACAGAGCTCTGTGTCCAAGCACATTGATAGACGGGCGGAGGGAAGGAAAATATGTGATAGAAAAAAGTGTACAAGCATTAGGATTGTGAAACAAAACCCATATAAAAATGTGGGGGAGATTCACAGAGTGGACTGCAGCTGGAGTCAGTGCTTCAAGAACTACTACGCGCAGACGTATGCAAGACATGGGTTTCAGCTGTCCCATTCCTTGTGTCAAGCCACTCTTGAAAAATAGACAGCGTCAGAAGCATCTTGCCTGGGCTAAAGACAAAAAGGACTGGACTGCTGCTAAGTGCACCAAGTTCTGTTCTCAGATGAAAGTAAATTTTGCATTTCCTTTGGAAATCAAGGTCCCAGAGTCTGGGGGAAGAGAGGAGAGGCACACAATCCACATTGCTTGAGGTCCAGTGTGAAGTTTCCACAGTCAGTGATGGTTTGGGGTGCCATGTCATCTGCTGGTGTTGGTCCACTGTGTTTTCTGAGGTCCAAGGTCAACGCAGCCATGTACCAGCATTTCACAGCACTTTATGCTTCCCTCTGCTGACCAGCTTTATGGAGATGCAGATTTCATTTTCCAATAGGACTTGGCACCTGCACACAGTGCCAAAGCTAACAGTACCTGGTTTAAGGAACATGCTATCCCTGTTTTTAATCGGCCAGCAAACTCGCCTGACCTTAACCCCATTGAAAATCTATGGGGTATTGTGAAGAGGAAGTTGCAATATGCCAGACCCAACAATACAGAAGAGCTGAAGGCCACTATCAGAGAAACCTGGGCCTTGAGTGCTGTACATGCTCATACTTCTTCATGTTCATTCTTTTCAGTTGGCCAAGATTTCTAAAAATCCTTTCTTTGTATTGGTCTTAAGTAATATTCAAATTTTCTGAAATACTGAATCTGGGATTTTCCTTAGTTGTCAGTCATCAAATAATATAATAATCATCAAAATTAAAAGAAATAAACATTTGAAATATATCAGTCTGCGTGTGATGAATGAATATATACAAGTTTCAGTTTTTTAATGGAATTAGTGAAATAAGTCAACTTTTTGATGATATTCTAATTAAATGACTAGCACCTGTAGATGGAGGTGCCGGCGATGTCAGAGGGAGGGCCAGTTGCTGATGGAAGTGGGACGGTATTTTGGACCATCACAACCCCGTCGGCCCACCGGGGATTCCCCTGGTATCCCCGATGGCCAGTCCGCTCCTGTACATAGCCCTGCGAAATGAGACACCACTTGGTTACGGTTAAGGCCGCAATATGCTTCTCCGACTCCGTTTACGGATGGGCGTGCCGACGGATACGGACGGATATACTTTGTTTATGGTTCTCTGTAGGCTGTGGATGATGAAAACAATTCACCGCCAGAACAGTAGGTAGCGCAATGTTTTTTTGTCGAAGACGACCTTAGAGAAACCGTCTTTGTTTGGAAATTGTCGTCGTCGAGTGTTTATTTATCTAGGTTATCGAAAAGTCGTAGCTAAATTATAGCAACTACACTGCCCATTTCTCGTCACATATTAATTCAGATGCTGTTTTACATGTACTGTTTAGCTGAAATATGAATTGGAAAAACTTACAGCAATGGCGGTCAAAGGATTCTGTTCGTCTAATTGGTCACGACAACCACGCCCCCGCTGCATGCGGTTCTTAATATGGACAATCACAGCCAGGGGGGTATCCATAACTTTCCGAAACTACGACTGATAGTTAGAAAATTCAGGAGGTACACGTCGAGCTCTCCGGGGCTCTCCGAGGGCTCGGAGACGAGGGCGTTCCCATGTGTCTGTTTTTTGGAAAATGGAGTAGCATAATTCGTCCTTTATGTTTATCAATGTCTCCAAAGCAGGTAGTGTAAACTAGCAGTTTTTTACATGATGTACAGGACTGTGTAGAGCACAAAACAAGACTGTCATCATTTTGTTATCAATTATTTAAGCCTAAAATATTAAATTTTATGGGACTCTGGATGATCTGTCCGCCATTGTTGCAGGTTAACCAGGAATCACATACCACTAGGTTTCAAGTAAGCTCCCAAAAACACTCGGTTTCAAGTAAGCTCCCAAAAACACTCGGTTGTATGCCCCTTCGTCTTAGCCCTACGCCTCAATCAAAAAGAGTATTGGGACACGACTTACTCTCACGTGAACGTGCACAACTAAGGGCTAGGGGTAGGGGTAAGACAGAGTTTTGGGATTCGACCCAATTGGTCGAGGATGCAGAGAATCTGTGACCATCACAAAAGTACCAACAGCAAAGTAACACAAAATAATAGGGAGTAAATATATACGTGAAATATCCAGATGAAAAATTCCAGTTTGCTCTCGGGACCAGCTCACAATTGTTGGGATTTGTGTGTCACCTTGAAGCTCAATAAACATTTTCGCATCAAACATTCCATTCCAGTGCTGTTCCTAATTTGAAAATTGGTTGAAGACTGTAGAAGGGCTTTTGTAGATTAAAGAAACTTCAGCGAATCGAAATAAAGTGACACCTCATTCAAGTCACCCAACTGGTTTAATAAAGAGATACCTCATTCAAGTTGCCCCACTGGTTTCCAGATTATCTGGTGGTTTCCAGATTATCTGGTGGTTTCCAGATTAACCGGTTTCCATAAGCATGCCAGCTGTGTGTTCACCTAACAGCAGCAGCTGCCGTCTGCCTGTTATCACCAGATTTGTCACTAATTCCCAAACATACTACTGGCAAATCTCAAGTTAGATCTCATATTTACTGCGGTAAATATAAAAGTATAAGTGAGCACTACATTACAGCCATTCAAGACAAAATAAATGGATACAAAAAACATTTCTCTGTCTGGGGCTAATATTTCACCATGCACACTCAGCTTTCTTTTCCCCATCTATTTTAGCGCTCTCTTATTTGAGGGGAAAGAAAATAACAAAACTGTAGTTCGATTTGCTTTCTCCTTCTTCATGCGCATTCTTTCTAACCATATGTAAACAAGTCAAGCTGTTCTGGTGAAGTAGCGAAATGGTGCGTTCATGATAAAGGCACGTAAATTGTTTGGTTGTTGTTATTAGTCCTCTGATTGTTTAACCTTATTCAATTCGGTGACGTTTATAAATAGTATAGCGGTAGAGCCATGTGTATACTGCACTGTGGAATGTTTAGTTTTGTTTGGGACAGTGGTCGGATTTTACATTTACATTTAGTCATTAAGACGCTCTTATCCAGAGCGACTTACAGTAAGTACAGGGACATTCTCCCCGAGGCAAGTAGGGTGAATTGCCTTGCCCAAGGACACAACGTCATTTTGCACGGACAGAAATAGAACCGGCAAACGTCTGATTAATAGCCCGTTTCCTTAACCGCTCAGCCATCGTCCCCCCCTCTGACTCCATGATCCATAGCAATAAGTTCCTTTGATTAATACCTTATAAAATATTCCTATAATGAAGTCATTTACAGAGATCCATCCCCCTATTACCCAAACACTTCTTGACATCATCCATAGCAACAAGTTCCTTTGATTAATACCTCATATATAGGGCTGGGCGATAAATCGATACAAATAACTATCGAAGTAATGACTTCCCTCGATAAAGATATCATAACATTAATTCATTATCAGTAATGTCGATAATGTCGATAGAGAATAATTAGGAACAGCAGCCCATTTAATTTCTGTGATAAATCAGGAAGTTGCCGAGAAATGGTAGCCTACGCTCACTAAAATATACTGAGCATGTCAAGTGAAGTAGCTTATGTTACCCGCGGAAAATTAGTCTTGTTGCCGAAAACAGTGTCAGCGATAGCCATGCCAATTAAGAAATTGTTGAAAAAAAAGGGTTAGTCTTGTTCAGTTATTTGGAAGTTGTTTGGCTTTTTGAAATCCGACAAAGAGCAGAGCAATGTTCGGTGCAAATTGGTGTAGTAAACAAACAGGTGGTTACCAAGTCTGGTACTAATACGACAAACTGCAAATGTGGACTTCTTGTTGACCTCGACCTACGGTCTCGGTTAACAAACGTTTTAACAAATCTCTGCTTACAAAGGTGTTGGTAGATCTGTCGAAAGTCCATATTCGTTTTTTTATATAATATAACAACACGTAGGAAAATCCCAAATCAAACACGACGAATCTGGTGCAGACGCCATGTCTCCAAGGCAACCGCTTGCTAGGTCCGTAAATCGTTTGCGGACCTCTGAAGAGACCACCTGAAGCTAAATCACTCGTTGGAACATGCAGAAAGTGTGAGTTTGCGCCAAGGTATTGATAAGTAGGCTATTGATAAAAAGCAAGGTTTTAAAAAGTTTAAGTTACTTGGCCCCAGGTACGTGCTCCCTGGCCACAAACATTTCTCTCACACTGCTCTGCCTAAACCTTATGCCGAGTGTAGGGAAAAAGTTGAGGAGGAGACTTATTTAGGTACTACTACAGATCTGTGGTCTATCGTTTAATTATCGTTAATTTTTTACCCATATCGCCCAGCCCTACCTCATACAATATTCCTATAATGAAATACTTTACAGAGATCCATCCCCCTATTAGCCAATCACTGTGGGCATAGTTAGTAAGCTTCTTGACATCATCCATAGCATCATGTTCGTTTGTTTTAGCTTAACATTTTTCCCTATTCCCACCAAAAGTTGGTCTCAGCAGCTTTGAGAATATGTTTTAAGAGGAAACTCTTACTGAAGAACTTTTACTGCTAATTAAGAGAACTCTTAATGGCAAGATAAAGGAGGAAGGTCTGACCGAAAAACGTGTGTCCTCATGTGTGCATACAGAGAACTACTTTTAGAAAAGTGTTTGCTACATTTCTGACATTGATAAGGTTTCTCTCCTGTGTGTATCCTCATGTGCACAACCAGATTACACTTCATTGAAAACAGTTTGTTACATTGTTGACATTGATAAGGTTTCTCTCCTGTGTGTGTCCTCATGTGCACAACCAAACTACTATTCATTGAAAACTTTTTGTTACATTGTTGACATTGATAAGGTTTCTCTCCTGTGTGTGTCCTCATGTGAATAGCCAGATTACCCTTCCGAGGAAACCGTTTGTTACATTGTTGACACTGATAAGGCTTTTCTCCTGTGTGTATCCGCATATGAAAAAACAAAGCACTTTTTTCACTATAAGTTTTGTTACATTGTTGACATTGAAAAGGTTTCTCTCCTGTGTGCCCCCTCATGTGTATAACCAAACCATATGGACGACAAAATGATTTGTTACATTGTTGACACTTATATGGTTTCTCGCTTGTGTGTGTCCTCATGTGTTCACGTAGAGTATCCCTTCGAGCAAATAGTTTGCTACATTCCTGACATTGAAAAGGTCTCTCTCCTGTGTGCGTCTTCATGTGTTTAACCAGATTACCCTTTTCAGAAAACGGTTTGTTACATTGTTGACAGTGATAAGATTTATCTTCTGTGTGTTTCCTCATATGAAAAACCAAAGCACCTTTTCCACAAAAAGTTTTGTTACATTCTTGACACTGATGTTTTGTTTTTCCTCTGTGACGTCTCTGTGGCATATGTTCCCTTGGCGGAGCTTCACTGTCTTGTGTTCTGTTCAGAAAAAGCTGCACTCTGTGTTCTTCCTCCTCCAAACTCTGAGCTGTAGGACAGTCTGGAGCTTCAACAGAGAGGGTCTGAGAGTCACTGCCTGGTTCTGGTGCTGTACAGTCTTGTCCATCAGGCTCTGCTTTGATTTGCTCATCAGTTGTGTTGCTGGGTAGAGAGTCTCCTTCTCTGTTCTCCACTTTAACAGTTTGGTCAAGATGTGAACATTCAGAGGAGCCTTCCTGATCCCAGTCATGTTTCACACTGGTAGAAGTGAACACGGAGTCTGTAGTTTCAGACTGCAGTCCTTGGAGCTGCTCTTCCTCCTGACTGGTCCACAGCTCCTGTTCCTCTTTAATCTGTTGGGGTTCCGGGAGAGAGAGCCGCTGCACATCTGGGGGGAAGAAAAGTAGGTTTGTGATCAACTTAGACATTATGCAACCCATATGTCTGACAGCTAAAACCAGACCAATTGTGGTGATCTTAGCATAATATGCTACACATCCAAGGCTTGAAAGTTCTGCCGCATATGCTCCCAAAATTGTATATGTGACCTCAAAATAATTTTGGGAGTATTTGTGATCTCCCTCACACATGGACTGTCCCAAATAGGGCTGAACGATTTTGGAAAATAACCTCATTGCGATTATTTTGTACAGGTCAAGGTAAAGTGTAACGTGCACCAAAGTAAAATCGCAGCCTTTGCGATTACAAAATCTTGTTTTGTCACATTGCGATATAATCTATAGTAATATAATAATACCAGTATCGGGCCGATACCAGGCTCATGTACTTGTACTCGTAAAAATACCCCGATACCAAAGCCGATACCTCACGTAAAAAAAGTATATATATATTATGACAATGGTAATGTAGGTGAGAATGAAATAACTAAATATATAGGTTGGTGCTTTGTGTTCGCTCCCGGGGTGTCTGTTACTGTAGAACACAATTCTTGGACACGGTTTTCTTTGGTAGATTTATTGGTAGGAAATTAGCAGAGTTTTCCGTTTCCGTGTGGTGTTGCTAAAACAACACAGAACGTAAACAATTATCACACTCCCGACACAACATATTACAGAATGTAGGTACCACAAATAATATATTATCAACGCCATTATATTAATAAAATCCGACCACTGTCGAAAACTAAACTAAACATTCCACAGCGCTGTATACACAATTCTCCGACCGCTACATAGACTATTTATTAACTTTACAGAATTAAATAAAGTTAAACAATCCGAGGACTAAGAACAACAACCAACTTACTTTTATTTACATTTACATTTAGTCATTTAGCAGACGCCCTTGTCCAGAGCGACTTACAGTAAGTACAGGGACATTCCCCCCAAGGCAAGTAGGGTGAAGTGCCTTGCCCAAGGACACAACGTTATTTAGCGTGGCCGGGAATCGACCCAGCAACCTTCTGATTACTAGCCCGATTTCCTCACCGCTCAGCCATCTGACTCCTTTTATCATGAACGCACCGCATTTCGCTAAATTAAAGATTGCCCACTGCGAGCATTAAAGAAAACTTAGTGCGGTATTACTGCAGAACACCAACCGTCATTTAATAAGTAACTGATAAAAGTCTGACAAGCGTATTCGGTCTCCTATTGGCTGATCCCACCAGCCTTTCTTGCAGGTAATTATGCCCGTTGAAGGTTATTGGACACTCACTGAAATGTGTGCTTTAGGTTTGTGATAAGTACATAAAAATAATACTTTTTTCATTCGAGTAATAATAAATAAGCTGTCCATGATTCTGTTCGTCAAAATAAATCTGCCACTCACTTTCCCCCAAAATGCATAGCCTTGTTCAGAGGTAGCAACATTGATAGTCTTTTGACAAAATAGTGTTGCTGATTATTACTGTTACGGGCCTGGTTGTTGTTGTTTTGTGTTCACTGTTTGTCTTATCGTTGTTTTGTGTTCACTGTTTGTCTTGTTCCTTCCAAGACAATGTCCGATATCGACAGGTTTTGTGCTCCTCTTTTCTTTTGATGTTTATATACAAATAGTAATTCATTTTAATAGTTAACAAGATTTTAAAGCTTTTCACGATTTTTTCATGTATTTCAGAGACAATGGTTTATGATAAGTATTTGTACAATATATTGAAAAAATACAAAAAATAACATTTTATTAATAATAATACTATTAACAAAAATAATAACAATAATAATATATTATGTAATCCTTTTTATCCAATGCCGATGCCAAGTAAAGTGAAGACTGCTCGCCACAGGGAACGCGTGAATTCCGACCCAGCAGCAAGAGGGTCCTACCAGAGGGTCCTACCAGCAGACTGGTCCTACCAGCAGACTGGTCCTACCAGCAGACTGGTCCTACCAGCAGACTGGTCCTACCAGCAGACTGGTCCTACCAGCAGACTGGTCCTACCAGCAGACTGGTCCTACCAGCAGACTGGTCCTACCAGCAGACTGGTCCTACCAGCAGACTGGTCCTACCAGACTTTCATACATTTCATTTGTACTGTCTGGGCTCTCCCCATTGACAAGCGTTAAATTCTGCACTATGACACCCTGCACATTGAAATTTGCACTGTTGTATCCTTCTCTTTGCACTATCTGTATTTTTAGGTTAGATTGTAATTATGGCTACTTATATTTGATATATTTTTTGTATTCTAAATCCCCTTAGTATTAGCTAGACTTTGAAGGTGTATGCACCTTCCTGCCAAAGTAAATTCCTTGTTTGTGCAAACATTCATGGCAAATAAAATCCCTTCAGATTCTGGTTCCTTGAAGGCGGGTACACGTTTGAGGTTTAAAACTATTGGATCTGCCCAGAGCCACTCTGGATCTGCCATAACTAATAGCTAATGTTCGTCTTAGCCAACTCTAACGGAGCAAGCTGGAAAATCTAACTTTTCCCGAACCCCGTGGGAAGGAGGGCCACAACATCATGGCCACCAACAAAACTTAGCAAAGATTGTTCTTGCTCCGGCTTTAACTTCTGGATATTCGGCAGCGTTGCCAACTCAAACTAGTGCACAACATCAACGTCATCGTTCTCAGCCACTCCCTCTGTTTGCTGATTGGACTGCCAAAAAACCCAGACAGAGTAATGAAGGAAAATGAAGCGGATGTACGTAGGAGGGCGGAGCCAGTCAAAGAGCACAGTATCTTGCCGAAAGATTAAGGGTCTGGCTATGAGTAATGAAAATGGACCAAATCGAGGGGCGGCACCAAGCATGCATTTCAAAATATCACTGCACGCAGTTGGATAACACTACGACCAATGTTTACTGACTGATTCCAGATTTTGACATCGCAGTGCTGTTGTCATCTGTTTAGCTTGCCTCTGGCCGGCTTATCAGATACACTGATGTGATTGGTGTAGCTCGGCTCCAAGGGCATGGGTAATGAGCATCATTGCCAGAGTGACTCGCTGAGCAAATTCAAATTGTACTCTCGCGAGAACTCTGGATTTCCAGGGTAGTTCTTTCCAACAATCCTTGTTCTTTGAATCTTTCATGAAATATAAAAAAAATCTGGGGGGTCGAAATAATTCACAAAATCAACAACAAACAACACATAATTTCTGCATATGCAGGTAGTGACGCTAATGCTTAATAACTATTTCACTGGTCGGCTCCATGACGCCAGGTAAGTAGCTGACTAGCTCTTGGAACTTCTCACCAAAAGAACGAAGGGGAACCTTCGATTAAGACATCTCCATAGGTACATAGCGAAAAGTAGCCTCAACTTTCCAAGAGCTTTAGCTACGGCACAAATGCTGAAGGCTCGCTGATATAGCTGTCGGTCTTACTAAAACGGCGTAGGCCTATGTCTATATCGTTGCTAACGTGTGCTGATGTAGTGACTGTGTGTGTATGTGAGAAAGATGCGTGAGTGACAGAGAGACGGAGGAACAGCAGGAAAGGAAATGCAGATGAACGAATACGCTGCGTGTTTTTACCTAAATAGTGTTAAAAAAATAATAATACGAAACGCAATATGTAGCGGCCAGTGTTGATTCTGTGGCGCACCACCACAATTTAATCTATGTGTGGGAAACACTGCTAATCTATTGATTTTTGACAATATATGGTTGCCCCATCATTTGGGTGGTGCATCATGTGGTGCGACCAGAAATGGCAATAACTGTATTAAAAAGAAAATGCAATAGAGGGTTTTCACCGACGTCACGTTCTGGGCGGTAGCCCGGATGCGCTTCCATTGTGGAGGCACTCGGTGTAAACAAACTGAACGGAGTGCAATGGAGTATTGTGCGCTTTGGATACTTTATGTGAATGTAGACATGTCTAAACATCGATAAGCTCATCAAATCGCGTCCAAAATGCAAAGGCATAGAGGGAAGGACTTGGACCACAAGAAAAGGCATAATATTTCGAGAAATTACGATTTATTGGCGGTGCAGATCCCTACGAATTAGCTCCCTCTTCTTGGATCCGTGATGACCCGGTTATTCTTCCTTCAGTTGCATATCCCGATATAGTCAACAACCTGGTTTTCTCGCCGAGCCCATACACAGTAGCCTGGCTGCCAGCCCAACTTCTCCCCGCCCAAAAAAAGATTTGGTCGGGAAGTTGGGTCTGGAGGGTCTCGTATTGGGGACCAACTACAGAAAACCAGAATCTGGGCGAACCAATGAAATTGCCAGGGCGGGCTTTATACGATGATGGACAGATGATCAACAGTAACGTAATCACCCACGACACAAAAGAGCGCTTAAGTTGAATTCGTTTTGAACAAACATGGCTACCGCTGGAGATCTGTGATGTTATGATTCTGCCATCGAGTCTGTTTTAGAAGACATCGACAGCGCATTAATTTTGAAAGAGGAACAGAGACGCAATCAAGGCATTTGTCGATGGAAAATATGTTTTTGCCGTCCTTCCTATGGGATTCGGTAAAAGTTTAACTTATCAGCTGGCCCCGATGAAGATGGGACACAATGAAAACCCAGTGGCCATTGTGGTTTCTCCTTTTCTTTTGTGGAGTTGTAATCCTAAACGGAGAACTTGTTCGTATATGCATTGCCCTTTATTGTTTCGCTCAAAAAGGTTGACCGTGTGAACAAGTACTCCCCCTACCCTTAAATTAAATTTACAACACTGGCAAAAATCGTTTGTATTCATTCTTCAAGCATACTTCAAGTCTGCTTGCAGTTTAGTCAGTAAAGATTTAGCTGCCTCTCAGTTTAGTTCTGTTGACAACAACTATGCGGCGCTTAACATACGTCACATACTCTGTTGCTCTGATTGGTTGTAGATCTATCCAATTGAGCGAAGAGGCATTTGTTTTCCAGGCTCCTTTGAAACACGCCTCATAGTCACAGCCCAACGGAGAGTTCTCAGACTCATATTCTGACTAGAATTATGAGTATGACAACGTCAGGCTACATACACAGCGGAAGACCTTAAATCCTACAAAGGTTTGGAGGCTTATAGCCAGATGGTGTGTGGATGGGTGAGGGAGACGCAGGACCAACTTATCAACGACCGTTGTGTTGTGAAGGCCAAAGTAAGTAATGCAATAACGTCTTTAGCCAACCTAACCTTAACTCTATGATATCATTGCGATACTCAAGGTGTAGCCAAGTGACTCTCAAACGTGTTTTTTCCCTTGTAGATCTTGGTTGAGCATTGCCAACCACAAGTACCTCCTTTGTTTTGATAATCTCTGGCATTCCTCTCCCTGGTTTTTGATAACTTTTGGAAGTTGATAATATTCCAAATATTGCGGGCCTATATATTCCAAATATTGCGACTTCCAAGAGAGAGCTTTACAATTATGCAACGCTACTAATGAACAGGTTAATTGTGCATATATTTGTTAGCAAGGTAAGTGACGTGACAAAATAGGTCAGATGGTCACAAAGACTGGCGAGCCCACAGCAAATATGTAGCTAACTGTAGCGTAGCTCGGATCCTGCTACGGACTGGTGTTATTGTTGGGCCTGGCCGTTAAGGTCATTTTCCAAGCTAAAACTGATCAAAACATATCTCAGAAGCTCCATGTCACAAGAGAGGCTGTCAGGTCTGGCCATACTTAGCATAGAGAATAAACGTGTGCGCAGTTTAGATGTAAAGAGCGTGGTTAAAGTGGAACTGAACTGTGATTAGACACAGTGATATTATAATAGTATACATTTAATGACATCATAAAATATATAACATACAACTGTATGCCATATTCTATAAACTATCGAAATCTCTAGTATGTAAATTATGCACTTAAAAAGAACTGGGCGCCGCAATGTTTAAATGACATACATCTGACGTCACGAGAATGGTTGCGCTCAATTTCAACTCGCCAAACTGCATTAAAAATTGAAGAAAATTGACCCATCATACCTATCCCTGTTCATCCTATGGCGTATGCTTTCGAACCAGTACGTAATTTAGAGCTCAATGCTCTCAAGACAGTGGAGATGGTTGTGGACTTCAGGAAGAACACAGCCCCACTCACCCCCATCACCCTGAGTGACTCCCCAGTCAACACTGTGGAGTCCTTTCGCTTCCTGGGCACTATTCTCTCCCAGGACCTCAAGTGGGAACTGAACATCAGCTCCCTCACCAAGACAGCACAACTACTTCCTGCGGCAGCTGAAGAAATTCAACCTGCCAAAGTCGATGATGGTGCACTTCTACACAGCCATCACTGAGTCCATCCTCACCTCCTCCATCACCATCTGGTACGCTGCTGCCACTGCCAAGGACAAGAGCAGGCTGCAGCGTACCATCCGCTCTGCGGAGAAGGTGATTGGCTGCAATCTGCCTTCCCTCGAGGACCTGCACACCTCGAGGAAACTGAGGCGAGCGAAGAAGATTGTGGCCGACTCCTCCCACCCTGGTCACGGCCTGTTTCAGTAACTCCCCTCCGGCAGAAGGCTGCGGTCCATCAGGACCAAAACCTCACGCCACACAAACAGTTTCTTCCCTTCCGCTGTTGGCCTCCTCAACAAGGCGAAGAGTTCAAACTGACTTTAATGACTTCATGTCTTAAAACAATTGCATTTGCACTACCTCACAATTCGTGTAATATTTGTATTTTATATTGTATTTTATACTGTAAATTGGCAACTGATATTTTATTTTATGGCAACTTATATTTTATTTTAATTGTATTCCACGTAGTATTGCTAGTTTAGTATAGTTAGACCATATATCTAAATTTAAGATTCCTATATGTTTATTGTATGCACCTTCCTGCCAAAGCAAATTCCTTGTCTGTGCAAACTTTCATGGCGAATAAATCCCATTCTGATTCTAATTATGTACCCGCAGGACCGCAGATGTTCCATATATATGATGCAGAATGTGGTTTTGTCGGAAGATATAAATATAGTTAACACTGACAGGTTGAACAACACCGAGTGGTGTGCTTGTAGCAACCTACTTGTCGTAACTGCACGACAATGCCAACAGACAGAATCGATAGGTGTAACCTATGAATCATAGTATGATCTGAAACACGTGATCGATGCAGTCACGAATTTCTTAAGTACGTTGGCCTTCAGGCAACATGTTGTTTTGGTTGTCCAAACTCCAAATACGTGATGAGTAGCCTACATTCGGGTAGTGTCTACGGTAAGTAGTTGATTCAGAACAACCAAAACAACATGTTGCCTGAAGGCCAACGTACTTAAGAAATTCGTGACTGCATTGATCACGTGTTTCAGTAGCTCGTGGTGTAACACAACGTAAAACACTAATGTGTGTGTTTTTGCTTGTGGAATCGAATCCCACTCGAATCTTTTATTTTCTTAGCTTCCATTTATTATGGTGTGAATGGCTGTTATGTAGTGATCACTACATTTGTTCAGAATATACAATTATGAAATGAATTGATTTCAAAAGATGTAGCGAAGAAACACTCAGCCATAGGCTACACAAATCGCATAGGAAACGAATGTTTCCATGTTGTGTTACACGTATTTTGATCATATTGTCTGGGTTAGCAACGTTCTTAGTATGAATTTTTTGATGTCGTGGTAAATTAGGGTGACCAGACGTCCTCTTTTACCCGGACATGTCCTCTTTTTGAGACCTAAAAAATGCGTCCGGCAGGGATTCAAAAATCGTCCGGGATTTTGCCTCGTCGGATATTTGTGTTTCTCTGGGTCTTTCACAAACTAATTATTACGCCCGGCCTAATACGTTTTGGAAGTGTATCTCCCTTACGTTCCACCTTCTTGCGCAAGCTCTGACCGTAGAGAGAACAGTCATTGTTCAACCGCCTTTTCAGTCTTGCCAGATGCACGATAATTATCCTCCTAATACGATGATTTTGAGCCTTTGGTATGATACCATTTCCAATCTGGCAACAATGTGAGCACCGCCTTTGTTGAATATATGAGGAGTACTGAACAGTGTCTTATATTTCTTATGTTAATATTTGACCATAAACAATTTATTATTTACAATTTTGTATTTGTTATCATTATTGCTTTAATATATGGATAAGACACATTAAAGACAATAAACAACCACTGAAAGCCACAGAAGCACTTGACTGAATGCCCCCCCCAAAAAAGTGTCCTCTTTTTCACAAACTCAAATCTGGTCACCCTAGGTAAATACGGCTATTGCCTTCAAACAACCCCAAATACGCGATTAGTAGCCTACATTCGGGTAGTGTCTATGGGAACTAGTTGATTCAGAAGAAGCCAAATCAAAATGTTACCTGAAGGCCAACGTATTGTAACAAATACGTAACCGTTCAGTAAATCTTTCAGAGCTGGTATAGCTTGTGTTGTAAATCAACGGACTTTCGTGTGCACGTGGTTTTGCTCTAGTGCGATTGATTCCACTTCATGCGAGCCTGCAAATGTTTTATTTTGTCTCCATTTATTTTATCGCGAATGGTAGTCTAATGTAGTGTGCACGTAGCCCATAGGCCTACTTTCACATTTGCCACAGCAAATATGAGATCCGACTTCAAAATCGCCAGTAAAATGTTTGTGAATTTGTGACGAATCTGGCGTGAGGCACACTGATAGGTGCACGTACAGCTGGGGAACCAGTTAAATTGGGAACCAGTTGGGACGTAACACCGGTAATGCGCATGTACAGTTTTGGTTGTAACTGCCTCTCACTCAAATGTGACTGAGGTCTTCTAATTTGGTCAGTGGCGAACCGTGAGTACTACAGCTGGGCCTTCACCTCGGCCATCACCACCGAGAGAAAAAATCTTCGCGGAAAAAAGCAACAATATGATTAATTGAATGGGTTAAACAAGTGCAATCCTTTCATTACTGTAGCTAACGATGACACGAATGTAAACAAATAGACCACACTGTAACGTCAATAACATCTGTTCAGGCACACCGAGTAGCCTACAACGCTCGCCTTCTAGGTAGGAGTAACGCGTATCTATTAAGTGATAATACTTGTATCTGAAGTAGTACACTAACTAAACTGGTAAATAAATTATAGAGATGGAGCAGCATATTTCTTTCACCTTCCATGTTCATCTTGACATTAGCTATAGCTATAGAGTGCAAGCTAACCCCAGTGTCATGGCAACTGAACATCATCGTATCTGAAAAGCTCCGAGGACCCCGTCCACACTACTGAACGAACCCGGCGTTTTCAAATGTCTCCGGCTAGGGGAGCATATTCGAAGAGCTCAGTTTTCAGTGTCCGAATACGCCATATTAGTGTGGACGGGAGGTGCAAACGCAGACATGTATGCGTTTCTAAATGTACCCGGGCTAGTGTGATCGTTGCCTATGTCTCTCAACCGCTCTCACCACTCTGCAAGAGATTAGGACTTCATGAAGGCCTAAAATGTTTTGTTGTGCTCCCGCCCACTTTAAATCAAAGCGTGATTGGTCAATTTGCCGGTCACTCTTCACACCAAAACACATAGCTTGGCCTTCTCCAGGATTTGTGAAGTCCTAACCAATGAATGAGCCAGCTAACTGGGCCTTAATATAGACAGACGATTCTGATTGGATAACATGTTTTCAGGACATGAATTTGACAGTAAGCTTAACTATAGAACATAGATGAGAGAAAATGTATTGTATTAAATTAAATGAGATATCATTGTTTTAAATTATTTATTGAATACTTTATTATTAGTATTAAATATATTATTATTTATAATTTGTTTAGGCTTTCTCTGAAGCCGTAGAAGGCCCTGAAGGTTCCCCACTGAATTTGGTAGATGACACTCAGATAGCTAGCTTGTAGCTAGGGACACAGCTAGTTTTCTGTGCTAGTAAACCACTCAGTCGCAAGAAACGTGACTCATACATTCTGCTTTTATCTATTTAATACCCAAATGTTGACACGACACCTGGTTATGACCAAACTCTAGTTATTAATCGAACCTGTTCGGTGAAGCTTGATCTCAGGTTGAGTAACAATGTCCAACAAGCGTTGCAGTCGCGTGCTCTCCTCCTTTGAACGAGAAATCTCCTCTTCGAACTCGGTAAACAATTTTTCAGCGGCTGCAAATATCTCCAAAGCTGCCGTTGTTAATCGTTCATTGAAATAATCCCTGAACACATTTAGTTGAGACATTTTGGTGGTTAAAAACCTCGTGAAGTTTACAAAACTGTAGTTTGATTAAATTGGCGTTCTCCTTCTTGATGCGCGTTCTTTCTAACCGGATGTAAACAAAACAAGCTGTTCCGGTGTTATCGAGTTTTTGGGGGCAAAACACTAAACATTACAAAGGTATTGATACAGTAAGTAAATAAACATAGACCAATAACAAAAAAAACAATATACAAACAATAAAATATTTCACCAATGCAAACTTCTTTTAGGGGTCCAGTTAAAGGTCACATAACATGAAAACTTCACTCTAGGACGTTATTTAACATTAATATGAGTTCCCCTAGCCTGCTTTTGGTCCACCAGTGGCTAGGATTTTCGATAAGTGTAAACCAAGCCCTGGGTGTTCTTCTCCGCCTTTGAGAAAATGAAGGCTCAAACGCTCTGTTTGAAAATCTGCTCCTTGTGACGTCACAAGGAGCCAGGCTATCGCCCTTCTCTCTGCTTTGCCCGCCCAGATAATCTGGCCCGCCCATGAAAAAGGCGACGATCGTGCAAAGGCAAGTGCGATATCGGCTTTTCCTGGAGAGACATCATGGCTAGCAAACGAACGAAGCATAACAGTTGCTCAGTGTTTGAATGTACAAATCAAAATAAAAGTCATTTTTTTGTTCCTTCATCCAAGCCTCTGCACAACCAGTATCTTAATTTTATTTTCGCTTGAAATGCGCCAACACAACTTCCCAAGGTTTTGTATGTCTGCGCCAAACATTTCAGCCACTACTGATTCTTCAACTTGAGCCAATACAAACCTGGCCTTGCTGAAATTAAATTCTGGATCATTACTAACTCTCTTTGGTCAAGCTACAAACCTTGGACAAGTAAGTTAACTAACGCTATATCTTTTTGTTGCTTTACTGTATATGGTTACCTAGCTTGCTACCCTTAGAATGTGGCTGTAACATTAGCTCTGCAGCTAACAGCTTAGTTACTGTTGCTAATGTAAAGGTAAATGGCATCAAGTGTGTGTGTGAATACAAACGCTGTAACGCGAGTGTTGTACACTTCTTTGTTATTTGGATAACCGTTCTGCTGTTGGTGTTATGCCGCGCGATATCCGCCTTTCTCCTCATTGAAATGACTATGAGTGTGCACCTCTGCAAACCAGGGTGATCAGATGAGAATTACTCAATTCGAAGCATCTTGCAGCAACGGGGGTTACGAGCCATTGCGATACATCCGTTGTAAACATTAGCGCATGTTGCCGCCCCTCTCCTCCTCATTAGCATTTAAAGCTACAGACACCAAAACAGCGCGTTCTGAGGAAAGCTCATTGTGGGACAACTCGTAGTGGCTATAATTCTGTACCATGGCTGAATTTCGGGAAAGAGACTTAAGATACAGTATTAGGGAACCACTAAGGCCTATGTAAAAGCATCCAAAAACAGCATATCATGTGACCTTTAAATTCAAATTCTGACACGTTCGTGTAGAATATGGATGAAGGGCTTTTGTAGACTTAAGAAACTTCAGCAAATCTAAATGAAGTGACACCTCATTCAAGGTGCCTAACTGGTTTCCAGATTAACCGGTTCCCGGATTAACTAGTTTCCGGTTCCCGGATTAACTGGTTTCCGGATTAACTGGTTTCCGGATTAACTGGTTTCCGGATTAACTGGTTTCCGGATTAACTGGTTTCCGGATTAACTGGTTTCCAGATTAACTGGTTTCCATAAACATGCCAGCTGTGTGTTCACCAAAATAAAACATTTCTGTCTAGCGCTCTCTTATTTGAGGAGGATGGTTTCGGTAATCATACTCAAGTGTCGTGATCAGCAGTGCTGCTGGGACTGATGTATATAAATCAGTGGTTAGATACATACATAGACCTATATAACTAGACCAAAGGAATCGGCTCTTTAAAGATGGCGTCCCCATTTCTTTCTATGGAAAGTGCTCAGTGCCGCAGGGAGGCAAGCAAGAGCTTGAAACGGACAATGCCATCTTTCCGCTTCCAGCTCGTCCGGTCTTACACAGAACAGTGGCTCGCCATTCTCCTCTCCAAAGTTCGTACATGCCCGTAACTAGCTGTACACATGTAAAAATAAGCCACAAATAAAATACTTACAAGTAGAATATGTGATGGTGGCCTTGGTGTTTCAGACTTTACTCTCTTTAATCAATTAGCAAAGATTACTTGGAATTAAATTGCAGCGTTCCATAAACAAGCCTTGCTCTGTTGGGCTTTACTGTACAAACAGTAAAGCCCAACAAGTATTTTCCCCCCACAAGCACTTTATTTGGAAGAACACTGCTATTTTACATAGGAACAAGACAATGTTTTCCCACATATGCTTCTCCAATAACATTCTCCTTATAAGCCAATTACTAAATACGGATGGAAATCTCCCTCTTCCTGAGTCACCACCTTACCACGGTGGAGGGGATTGCGTGTCCTAGTGATCCTGGAAGCTATGTTGTCGGGGGCTTTATGCCCCTGGTAGGGTTACCCAAGGCAAACAGGTTCCAGGCGAAGGACCAGAAAAAGCGTGGCTCAACAAACCATCATGAAGAAAACGAACAATGGTTTCCATTTGCCCCTGCCCGGAAGCGGGTCACCGGGGGCCCCCCCTGGAGCTAGGCCCGGGGCTCGATGGCGAACGCCAGGTGGCCAGGCACAGCCCAAGGAGACAACGTGGGACCCTCTTCCAGTGGGCTCACCATCCGCAGGAGGGTCACGGGGGTCGGGTGCAGTGTGAGACAGGCGGCGGCCGAAGGCGGGGGCTTTGGCAGTCCGATCCTCGGCTGCAGAAGCTAGCTCTAGGTACGTGGAACGTCACCTCGCTGGCGGGAAAGGAGCCTGAGCTGGTGCGCGAGATAGAGAAGTTCCGGATAGATATAGTCGGCCTCGACTCAACGCACAGCATCGGCTCCGGAACCAGTCTCCTTGAGAGGGGCTGGACTCTCTTCCACTTTGGAGTTGCCCTCGGTGAGAGGCGTCGAGCTGGGGTGGGAATACCACCATCCTGCGACTCAGGAGGGGGAAGCAGTGCATTGTCAACGCAGTATTTGGTGGGGATGGTGCACTACTGACCTCGATGGGAGACGTCCTGGATCGGTAGAAAGAATACTTTGAAGACCTCCTTAATTCCACCAACAGGCTTTCCGATGTGGAGGCAGAGTCTGGGGACATCGGGGTGGGCCCTTCTATCTCTGGGGCTGAGGTCGCCGAGGCGGTTGAAAAGCTCCGCGGTGGCAGGGCCCCTGGGGTGGATGAGTTCTGCCCAGAGTTCCTTAAGGCTCTGGATGTTGTGACTGTCTTGGTTGACTCGACTCTGCAACATCGCGTGAACATCGGGGACAGTGCCTCTGGACTGGCAGACGGGGGTTCCCCTCTTTAAAAAGGAGGACCGGAGGGTGTGCTCCAACTTTAGGGGGATCACACTCCTCAGCCTCTCTGGGAAAGTCTATTCAAGGGTTCTGGAGAGGAGGGTCCGTCGGATTGTCAAACCTGGGATTCAGGAGGAGCTATGTGGTTTTCGTCCTGGCCGTGGAACTGTGGACCAGCTCTACACCCCCGGCTGGGTCCTTGAGGGCGCATTGGAGTTCGCCCAACCAGTCTACGCATGTTTTGTGGATTTGGAAAAGGCCTTTGTAAGGATGTATCTGTCAGCAGGCAGGCCGAAAAGAGTCACGACAATTATAAAAAAAGGGTTTGACTCTTAGCTCGACGTCGGATCATGTCACCAATCCACAACAGAGTGGCGGGCATGAGTGAGAAACATCTCTCTTCAGAGAGCTTAAATACAATGTTGATGGACATGTTCAAACATAGAATGCACAGAATTGCTTCCTTAACGGGTCATCAGTGGTCAGTACACTGATACACTAGAGCGTTCAGCAGGTGAAGTGGTCATTAATTACATTCAAGTTCCAGTTTGTACATGTTTTGCCTTACTGTCTCCTAACTGTCTGGGCTGTGTGCTATATTATGCTCAGTGGAGGCCTCGCTGCAGGACCTCTTGACCTTACAGATACTTAGGCTGTACATGTACACAGAAAATCTTCCTTACAGCTTTCGACCGTGTCCCTCGGGGGCTCATGTGGGGGGTGCTCCGGGAGTATGGGGTACCGGATTCCCTGATTGGGGCTGTCCGGTCCCTGTATGACTGGTGCCAGAGTTTGGTCCGCATGTTATGGTACAGCAATGTTCGGACCTTAAAACGGACTTGTGAGGTAAAACGTTTCAAAAGGTAGTTTTTAATGTTCTTTGTTCTAGCAGAGTTAACAATCTGGCAGAGTCTGAATGGTGAGCAGGGTCTACATAGATCGTTGATTGCTGATCTGCCACAGATGAGGATGGTTGTCTACCCCGGGAGACTCCGCCCATGCACACACACATGGAATAAACAAAAAAAAGGAGGGAGTAGAACACAGGAAAAAGAGAAACAGAAACAGTGTCACAGCCAGGGGCATGACACCGCATTGCCAGCAGTAAGTCGAAATTGTTCCCGTTGAGGGTTGGACTCCGCCAGGGCTGCCCTTTCTCACCGATTCTGTTCATAACTTATATGGACAGAATTTCTAGGCGCAGCCAGGGCATTGAGGGGGTCCGGTTTAGTGACCTCAGGATTGGGTCGCTGCTTTTTGCAGATGATGTGGCCCTGTTGGCTTCATCGGGCAGATGTAAGATGTCCCGGTCTTGTTGATTCACCCTCTAGAATATCCGGAAGATCAGGAGATACCTGTCTGAGCACTCCATCCAGCTGCTAGTCCAAGCAATGGTCCTCTCCAAGTTGGACTACTGCAACTCGCTGCTCTCCCAGCATGTGCAACCCGCCCTCTTCAGAGGATTCATAACGCAGCGACCCGCCTGGTCTACAATCTACCCAGACGCTCCCATGTTACACCTCTCCTCATCTCTCTCCACTGGCTACCCATCAACGCCCGTATCAGATTCAAGACCCTGGTACTGACCTTCCGAGCAGTGAATGGGACTGCACCCGACTACATCAAGTCTCTCCTGCAACCTTACACCCCCACCCGTCACCTACGGTCTTCCTCAGACAACCGCCTGGTGGTCCCACCGCTCAAGACTGCCAGGTCCCAACACAAGCTCTTCTCCTGCCTGGCCCCCCAATGGTGGAACCAGCTCCCCACCTCCATCAGGGACACTGACTGTCTCCCCACCTTCAAGAAAAGGCTCAAGACGCACTTGTTCTGGGAGTACAACGGCACTTAGGAATGCTTGGCTGGACCTGTTGTTAGTTTCCTCCAGGATCACAATGACTCTTATTGAGTGACTTGTTGCTCTTGTAGGTTAGTTATAACGAAGTTAAGTCTTGTACTCGCTGTGAAATATTTTACTATTGATTGTTTTTCTACAGGTACAGTCCTGCACTTTTTTTGTGGTTTGTGTTGTTTTAATTTGTGACTTGTATAACTGCATGCTCTTATGGGTCTTCCCTTTTGGCACTTGTTTAGTTTTTTCACAATGTATGCTTCATGTTTTGGCTGCTTGCAATGTTTGGGACTACCTCGTTGTTATGATCAGTGACCTATGCTCTTTTGTAAAGCTCTCTCTTGGAAGTCGCTTTGGATAAAAGCGTCTGCTAAATGCATAAATGTAATGTAATGTAGCGCCGGCGTCGCTTGCAGCCGCCTGCAGCCCGGCTGACTTGAAGAAGCCAACGTCGGTGCCACCGGTGCTGCATGAAGTTGAATGCACCTAGTGTGACGTCAAATATACGTCACTACACAAACAAGTGTCTGAGTTGAAACTTAACTAGACCCCTGAGAGAAGTTAGCATTGGTGAAATATATTTTTTGTATATTATCTGTTTTAATGGGTTTATGTTTATTTACGTACTGTATTGATACCTTTGTAACGATTTGTGTTTTGCACAAAAAAAAAACTTTGGGCGATAACACCGGAAAAGCTTGACTTGTTTACATCCGGTTAGAAAAAACGCGCGTGAAGAAGGAGAAAGCAAACTTCGAACTACAGTTTTGTAAACTATACAAGGTTTTTAACCAGCAAAATGTCTCAACTAAATGTGTTCAGGGATTATCTCAATGAGCGATTAAAAACGGCAGCTTTGGAGATATTCGCGGCCGCTGAGAAATCGTTTGCCAAGTTCGAAGAAGAGATTTATCGTTCAATCGAGGAGAGCACGCGACTGCAACGCTTGTCGGACATTGTTACTCAACCTGAGATCAAGCTTTACAAAACAGGTTCGATTAATAACTACAGATCTGATTATAATCTGGTGTATCTATATTCAGTTTCTCATGAATTATATATTGTGTCTAGCACGGCCATACCCAGGTGTGTAGTGAGACTCGTTTCTTGCGATTGAGTGGTTTACTGCACAGAGCACCATGTGTCCCTAACTACTGCTAGTACTAGCGTTGTAGGGAGGACAAACCCGTGAGCGTTTTTACTGAAATACATTTGTAGTATCTTCATATGAATCAGAACACTACATGAAGTGAGTTGAATTGACTCTTTACTGTTTTCAACTTTACAGCCACAGCCAGAACCAAGCCTCCCGCATGGGACGTCTATTCAACTAACTTATTAGGCAAGAACACAACCTAAGTGATACCCAAAATAAGCATTGACGTGCGGTGATGTCAGTTATAGGCTAGGCACTGAGTTATGAAAGCCAGATTACTTAATTTATTGTTAATATATAATAATATAGACTAATATGTCAAAACAGTAAACGCAGACAACAGTACAAGCAGTAGCCTACAGCCGCTGAATGTTAGCACAGCCACATAACCAATATTTTTCTTCCATACCCGTCTGTTTACATTTACATGACATTACATTTAGTCATTTAGCAGACGCCCTTATCCAGAGCGACTTACAGTAAGTACAGGGACATTCCCCCCGAGGCAAGTAGGGTGAAGTGCCTTGCCCAAGGACTAGGGATGGGCATTCGACTAAATTGTCTTAATCGATCGTCGGGAGAATTAACGATCGATTTTCGATTATTCATTAAAAAATGTATATTAAAATTCACTATTTATAGGCTATATTAAAATGCAGTGAAAATAGAAAACAGAGTGTTTCCGCATTGAGATCTGTAGCTATTACAAGAAAAACAACTATTTATGTAACTTCTAGAAGCAGCTAGAAGCCTGTGCTCAAACACAATTGGCCCTCGTTTTTTTCCCGGCTAATTAACAAAGCTTCATAAAAACCTTTGCCCTCAACAATACTTAAGGGTAGCATATATATTTTTCAGTTAACTGACCCTCGTTTTTTTCCGGCTAATTTAAGGCTAACAAAGCTTCATAAAAACCTTCGCCCTCAACAATAGCCTACTTAAGGGAAGCATATCCATCTCGATGGACTTGCAGATCCGTTGGGTAATTTTCTCAGCTCGTTGTGCATCGCAGCTCCTCCGTGCTAGCACCGAGAGCAGGATGCACCGCCACTAACCAGGGTCGGATTTACGTTCTTCAAGTGGTACATCATTTGAGTTGTGGAGGAGTTGTATTTATACTCAGCTTTGCAGTGTTGGCAGTGAACAAAGTAATTTTTTAGTCAATATGGTCTCACGCTATACTTCGCCGTGACCTCTTCATGTTTACTTTTGAAATACATGGAAACTCGCCGGTAACTGAGTAGGCATGTGGCGTTTTGGTAAAATGTTTACTTGCTGCCACATAGCGAAATCCATTGCATTCCTTCAAGACTCACACTACGCAACAGAACACGCATTAGTTTTATTGATGAACAAATAATGTCATCGACTAAATTCTTAATGATCGATAATCGATCGTCGATTAATTATGCCCATCCCTACCAAGGACACAACGTCATTTTTGCACAGCCGGGAATCGAACTGGCAACCTTCTGATTACTAGCCCGATTCCCTCACCGCTCAGCCACCTGACTCCCTATTTTGGGAGTTGTTTGAAACGATCGAAAACATGTTGTCCATTTTGTTGCAGTAGTCCATCTAAGTCTGGGGTAGACCTCCCTCTTGCTATTAACTTGCTATTAAATTCCTCAACTTTGAATATCGGTAGACAGCGCTGCTGTCAGTTTTACTTGAATTTTGCGGGGATTATGCTTACAACGTAAGGGGAGCGTTCCATATTAATGCACACTCAAAATAACTAAAAAGTTGCCGAAGAAAAAGACCGCAAAAAAATTGAAATAGTCTACAAGTACTGGTGTTCAGCAGTTTATTGGTTAGCAAGCTAGACTAGCAACATTCGGTTAATTTTTAATCAATAATATTGCACTGTCCCGTGCTATCAGTGCTAACTAGCTGGTCTAGCTACTGAAACGTTGGACGGAAGCTCAGGTCTAGCCATTAGTTGCTACCTAGATATCCACTTATTTAATTTTAGCTTTGTAGCCACGCAATTACATGACCTGGTCTTGGCTTCTTAAAACTACGTTTTCCACGGAAGCACAATTAATGGAGATATCCAAATTAACATAAGCTAACCTTAACAACAGTCTAATGTTAGTCTATCAAGTCCCAAGTCACTCGTAACTAGTTTACAGCATATGTAGCTAGCTACCCAGATAGCACACATTCGTCGGGCCGACGTCGGGCAATTGATCGAAAACGACCTCCAGACGATGTCTGGACGATAAATCAAAACTGTACCAACCGGCCTTTATACAGATATTTCCTCTTAACTATACATTTATTTAGTTCGGATCTCTGACAGCAAATATTTCACTATCTATCTGAAATGTCACTTAGCAAATGAAAATACAATGGGCTATTAGCAGTAGCTAGCTACTTGATTCAACCTGGATTTTCTGTGTGTGGGTAATGAAGAGACACAATTCAAGTTAACAATCTTTTAATATCATACTGGATGTTGATATCATCAAGCTCTTAAAAGAACTCCAACACAGAAAAGAGAGATCAACGGAACAGAGAAACATAAATATACAGCTTTGCCTACAGTTCTGCGTCTTTCATTGGTCTCCGCCGCCCTCTGACTGTCTTGACTGCCATGGTTACAGTAGCTAATTGCTGAAATTAGAAGAAAAAAAATCTGACATATCACTGTTAAACCAGAATGTATTAGCCTATGTGTATGTAGGCCTAGGTTACTTATTACAATACAACACTTTGACATAAAATGTATAGTGTATGTTTATTTTGCTCTAGTTAGTGGGTACATTTTTGTACTGGAAAAAAAAACAATCTGCACATCAGAATCAGAATGGGATTTATTCGCCATGAAAGTTTGCACAGACAAGGAATTTGCTTTGGCAGGAAGGTGCATACAGTAAACATATAGGAATCTTTAAATATGTGGTCTAACTATACTAAGGATACATAAACTAGCAATACTAAGTGGAATACAATTAAAATAAAATATACAATAAGTAAAATATAAGTTGCCAATTTACAATATAAAATACAATATAAAATACAAATATTACAGGAATTGAGTGTAGTGCAAAATGTTATTTGCACTAACCCTAACCCTAAAAAATAGTTTTTAAAGACATTCAGTCAGTGTGAGCTTTGGCCTTGTTGAGGAGGCCAACAGCGGAAGGGAAGAAACTGTTTGTATGGCGTGAGGTTTTGGTCCTGATGGACCGTAGCCTTCTGCCAGAGGGGAGTGACTGAAACAGGGAATGTCCAGGGTGGGAGAAGTCAGCCACAATCTTCTTTGCCCGTCTCAGGGTCCTCGAGGTGTGCAGGTCCTCGAGGGAAGGCAGATTGCAGCCAATCACCTTCTCTGCAGTGCGGATGATACGCTGCAGCCTGCTCTTGTCCTTGGCAGTGGCAGCAGCGTACCAGGTGGTGATGGAGGAGGTGAAGATGGACTCAATGATGGCTGTGTAGAAGTGCACCATCATTGTCTATGGCAGGTTGAATTTCTTCAGCTGCCGCAGGAAGTACATCCTCTGTTGTGCTTTCTTGGTGACGGAGCTAATGTTTAGTTCCCACTTGAGGTCCTGGGAGAGGATAGTGCCCAGGAAGCGGAAGGACTCCACAGTGTTGACTGGGGAGTCACACAGGGTGATGGGGGTGAGTGGGGCTGTGTTCTTCCTGAAGTCCACAACCATCTCCACTGTCTTGAGAGCATTGAGCTCTAGGTTATTCTGGCTGCACCAGGTCACCAGGTTGTCTGCTTCCCACCTATAATCAGACTCGTCTCCACCAGAGATGAGCCCAAAGAGGGTGGTGTCGTCTGCAAACTTCAGGAGTTTCACGGACGGATGACTGGAGGTGCAGCTGTTGGTGTACAGGGAGAAGAGCAGAGGAGAAAGGACGCAGCCCTGCTTCCTGTCAGACAGGAAGTCTGTGATCCACCTGCAGGTGGAATCAGGCACGTTCAGCTGGGAGAGCTTGTCCTGAAGCAGAGCGGGGATGATGGTATTAAAGGCAGAGCTGAAGTCCACAAACAGGATCCTGGCGTAGGATGCTAGGGAGTCCAGGTCCTGTAGGGTGAAGTGGAAGGCCATATTAGCTGCATCGTCCACAGACCTGTTGGCTCTGTAGGCAAACTGCAGGGGGTCCAGTAGAGGGTCTGTGATGGCTTTAAGGTGTGCCAGCGCCAGGCGCTCAAAAGACTTCATTACCACAGAGGTCAGGGCGACGGGTCTGTAGTCATTATGTCCAGTTGGCCTGGGCTTTTTGGGCACAGGGATGATGGTGGAGGACTTGAGACAGGCTGGCACATGGCATGTCTCCAGGGAGGTGTTGAAGATGTAGGTAAACACCGGAGACAGCTGGTCAGCACAGTTCTTGAGGGTGGCTGGAGAGACAGAGTCCGGCCCAGCTGCTTTGCGGGGGTTCTGTCTCTTGAACAGTTTGTTCACTTCTCTCCTGAATGGAGAGGGTCGTCACTGTAGAGGGGGGGAGGGGGGAGGCCTCACGGGTGGAAAGGAGTTGTACTGTCCAATTGCCTATATGCCACGGTGAGCTGACGTACTTCCGCCTAAAACTCTCAGTCACCACGTTTACTTCCGATGCAATAGCATCCATCGTCGATATTGATTTTCCAAAGCTAGTCAAGAGAAAAGAATCGACGAAAAAGTTCAAATATCAGCGAACATCTGGTACCACTGCCGAACACTGTTGTGTGCCTTTATGCCAGAACTCAAGTAAGTACAACAGTGTGCTTATTTTTTTTACCTTTCCTGTGGATGAGGAGCTCAGACGCAAATGGGTAGTCGTCATCCGCAGGGATCACTTTGTTATTACACCTCACACCCGGGTGTGTAGTCGGCATTTTAAAGAGGAGGATATACGAGAGCCTACATCAGAGAACGGGCAGCGATTACTTAAAATGGGAGCTGTTCCAGCATTATTTGAGTGGAACAACTTCTCCCTTCCCCATCCAAGACCGGGTGTCTAGGAGAGACATTGTCATTGATCGGTAGCACTGACGCCTAATTGTTAACCCTGACACCTAATTGTTAACCCTGCCAGACCCTGGTTTGAAACTGTGATTAACATTGAATTACGGTTAAATACATTATACCAATAAGACACTGGACAAAATACAACAGTAATAAGGATGATTAGTGCAACTGAGCGTTACAGTAACGTTGTTAGCTACTCTCGCTAACATGTACGCTAGGCAAACACTTAATTTTAACCTTACCTTCATAATTATGGACATAATTCGAAACGTAGAGTTTAAATCCTTTGTCCTTTCTTGCGGTGGCTGTGGCTGAATTAGCCTGGATAATTCTGCTCACATCTGTCAGGGATATTGTTGGGAGATCCAGGAGTGAGCGGGTGAAAAATGCAGCCATTGTTGTTGCGTTGACAGAGAGACAGGAAGTGAACGTGGTGGCTGAGACCGTGGAGCGGAAGAACGTGGCATATAGGCAATTGTCTTTCAAAACGACAGTAGAACTCGTTCAGGTCGTTGGCCAGACGAGAGTCGTTAGTGGAGTGGGGGGCTCTGGGCTTGAAGTTGGTGATCTGCCTGAGCCCACTTCAGACAGAAGCAGAGTCGTTAGCAGAGAACTGGCGCTTCAGCCTCTCTGAGTACAGTCGTTTAGCCTCTCTCACCGCCTTGCTAAACCTGTTCTTCGACTCCTTGAAACTGTCCCTGTCCCCACTCCTAAACACGGCCTCTTTGTCCAGCCTCAGCCTTCTGAGTTTAGCTGTAAACCAGGGTTTGTCATTGTTGTAGCTCACCCTGGTGCGTGTTGGTATACAGCAGTCCTCACAGAAGCTGATGTATGATGTCACAGCCTCTGTGAGCTCATCCACACTATTGGAGGCAGTCATGAACATATCCCAGTCAGTGCAGTCCAAGCACGCCCGCAGATCCTCCATAGCTTCACTGGTCCACTGTTTCAATGTCCTCACAGCAGGCTTACAGCACTTAAGCTTCTGCCTGTATGCAGGAATCAGGTGGACCATGGCGTGGTCTGAGTGACCCAGTGCTGCTCGGGGAACTGCATGGTATGCTTTACTGATAGTAGAGTAGCAGCGATCCAAAGTGTTCCCTTCTCTGGTAGGGCATTTGATGAGTTGTCTGTATTTGGGGAGTTCTTGAGTGAGATTGCCTTTGTTAAAGTCGCCTAGCACAATAACCAAGGAATCCGGATTTTCATGCTCCACGCACAATATCTGGTTAGCGAGCACACGTTGAGCCTCGTTGGCGCTAGCCTGAGGGGGCATGTAGACACCGACCAGTATAAATAAAGCAAACTCACGTGGCGAGTAAAAAGGTTTACAGTTAATAAAAAATGTTTCCAGATCAGGAGAACAGTGCTCCAGATCAGGAGAACTGTGCTGCAGAATCACTGTCACATCATAGCAAACAGTAACATAGTTCTGTCACATCATAGCATCATAGTTCTGTCACATCATAGCAAACAGTAACATAGTTCAATATTAGTTATCCACTCAACTTATACAAATATCACACAAACCATCTTCCCTAATTGTATCCCTTCCCATGGTAACGCTGCAACATAGCCTAGCTACAGCTAGAGACAACAAAAAAGCCAGACTACAAAATGCATCCGGTTCTTTCATTTACTGTTGCTAATTCGCTAATTCGTTCCTAATTGACCACGCTAGTCTAAATGCAAATCATACCCCAAAGTAAAAGAAAAAAGAAATCGTTTTATATATTTCTTTACAATAGGTAGTTACTCATTCTAGCAGCACAATATGACCACGTGTTATCTATGGAGGATTAGATAGAGATTAGAGTGCCACATAGTGGCAAAAACTAAATAAATAAATACTTGGATAAATAAATAATTATATAACACAATCTTAAATAAATAACTAATTATATAATGTAATGCCTAATTGACATACAAAATATATAAATTACACATTTAATGAGACACTAAATATGTAAATGTTAACATGTATTTCTGTGTATATATATATATTTACATTTTTATGTGTTTGCATTTATTTATTTATCCTTACATTTATCCACGGTGTAACTTGCTGCAGCAAAATAAATCCATTGTCCCCCGTCACCAAGTCAGGGGGCGGGTTAAAGCCTCTGATTGGTGCTTCAACTTGAATCGACTGCTTTTGACTAATCCAATATGGCAGCAGCAAGTGCGGATTCAATGAATGAAATATTGCATGCTATAGTGGTCGAAATGTTGGCGGTAGCTGAAGAGATGGAGGCTACTGCCAATTCACTTTTTTTCTTTTTTTTTTACATCATATTGAGAGCTTCGCTGAAATTATAGCAATGATATTGGCCCTAACTGACACAGACATCAATAAAAATGTGTTCACGATCCTCGGCGAGCTGGTACAGCATCGGGGTGGGCAAATCGACCTCAAGACCGACAGTATCGATACTAACGTTGGTATCAGTAGCCTGATTGATACTAGCGTGATAAGATCGATACTTAAGTTTCATTCTACATTTAGTACACAACTCTGTGTACTCAAATGTATGTATGTTACACACTCAAAACTTTGAGGTCACATAGATACAATTTTGGGAGCATATGCAACCAAAATGGTTGCAATTTTAAGCCTTGGATGTGTAGCATATTATGCTAAGATCACCACAATTGGTCTGGTTTTAGCTGTCAGGCATGTGGTTGCATAATGACTATGTTGATCACCAACATACTCTTTTTTCCCCCAGATGTGCAGCAGCTCTCTCTCCCGGAACCCCAACAGATTAAAGAGGAACAGGAGCTCTGGACCAGTCAGGAGGAAGAGCAGCTCCAAGGACTGCAGTTTGAAACTACACACTCCGTGTTCACTTCTACCAGTGTGAAACACGACTGGGATCAGGAAGGCTTTTCTGAAGTTTCACAACTTGACCAAACTGTTAAAGTAGAGAACAGAGAGGGAGACTCTCTACCCAGCAACACAACTGAGGGGCAAATCAAAGCAGAACCTGATGGACAAGACTGTGCAGCACCAGAACCAGGCAGTGACTCTCAGCCCCTCTCTGTTGTAGCTGTAGACTGTCCTACAGTTCAGAGTTTGGAGCTGGAAGAACATGAACGAGTGCTGCTTCTTCGAAACAGAACACAAAACAATGAGGCTCTGCCAAGGCAACATATGCCAGAAGGACATTATACAAGACAAACACTACATCAGTGTCTAATATGTAACAAAACTTTTAGTGAAAAAAGGGCTTTGGTTTATCATGTAAGGACACACTCAGGAGAGAAACCTTATCATTGTCAACAATGTAACAAACCATTTTCTGAGAAGGGTAATCTGGTTAAACACATGAAGACGCACACAGGAGAGAAACCTTTTCAATGTCAGGAATGTAGCAAACAATTTGCTCGAAGGGATACTCTACATGAACACATGAGGACACACACAAGCGAGAAACCGTATAAGTGTCAACAATGTCACAAATCATTTTGTCGTCCATATGGTTTGGTTATACACATGAGGGCACACACAGGAGAGCATTCCTATCAGTGTCAACAATGTAACAAACAGTTTCCTAGGAAGGGTAATCTGGCTATTCATATGAGGACACACACAGGAGAAAAACCTTATCAATGTCAACAATGTAACAAACAGTTTTCAATGAAGTGTAATCAGGTTGTGCACATGAGGACGCACACAGGAGAGAAACCTTATCAATGTCAACAATGTAGCAAACCCTTTTCTAAAAGTAGTTCTCTGTATTCACACATGAGGACACATGTTTGAGGCCACATGTTTTTCGGACAGAGCTTCCTCCTTAATCTTACCAGTAAGAGTTCGCTTAAATAGCAGTAAAAGTTCTTCAGTAGGAGTTTCCTGCTAAAACATATTCACAAAGCTGCTGAGACCAACTTTTGGTGGGAATGGGGAGAAATGTTGAGCTAAAAAAAGGAACTTGCTGCTATGGATGATGTCAGAAGCTTACTAACTATGCCCACAGTGATTGGCTAATAGGGGGATGGATCTCTTTAAATTATTTTATTATAGGAATATTGTGAGGTATTATGTTGCAATATGTGAAGATTTAGATATAACCTTTTTTCCCATATTTAAATAAAGATGTTCATTAGTAGGTTGCATCACTAATTAAAGTGAATACATGTTTAGTTTAATGTCATTCAGATATACATGTTTCTCGTAAATCAATAGCGAAAATGCATAAAAGTAGTTGTATGAATTGTTGATGTGGGTTCTGCAGAGGTAAGCTGATGGTTCTGCAGATGGATGGCTGAGGTATACCTAGTTCTTAGCTGGATTTGATTAAAGACGATTTGTCATGATCGTGTATTGTTAGGTTCTTCTGCGTTCATCCTGGACTTGCTGTCATAGCAACAGGTCAGTTAGCTCAGACCTGCTCGAGAGCAGGCTTATTTAATTTAAACAAAATTTGATAGTGGCTTCATAAGCAGAGGTGATACAAGAAGTCTGTTACTGAAGGTGCCGGGATCATTTGAAAGCTTTTTGAATTATGATGCGGATTGAGTGATTGACAGGATCCTTTAGCGCACGATACTCTACTTTTAGAGAAATATTCGGTTTTCTCTTGAGGGTGTCATTAACATTGTTTATTTGTTGGAACCACATTCAATTACATGACATTACAGATGATAAACAAAGTAATTATGAAAATATTACAATACAAAAACATACAGGCCAAGCCAGGGTCGGACTGGGGGGAAAAAAAGTGGCCCAGGAGTTATGGTCACTGACCGGCCCAGTCAATACACGGCGCGCGGCCAACTCAATGCATCGCACTTATCGACCAGTCATTGGCCTACTTGGACAAATACCCAAACACTTAGCATTATTTTGGATGATTACAAAGAAATTGCATCATATATTGAACTTCCGATGTCCGTAAGAACAAATTTCAGAAGACACTTCAGAAATGTTCGATTCTCCCGGAATCCCCGGCAGCCAGTCCGCCCCTGGTTCGGACATAATTATAGTCTACTGGAATTATAGTTAAATTGTAGCATGCCGGCTGTAGGTGGCCTACTGCCTATGTTTGTTTATTATTAGTTGTCACTGTTAGGATGACTATAGGCTAAGTAGTAGACAGTACTGTCTTTAACTTAATTTTGGGGGGCTTATGACCTCTTCGTTGAGTTTGAATATAATGTATTTGGTAAATGGACAGATCATTAAACCCATTTTATGCATGGATTTGTGTAGGCCTACAGTATACTGTGTGTGAGAGATTCTACTGAATGCTGAATGTGAGCCTACTGGCCTACATTTTCGCACATTATGGGTTATGATGACTGAAAACATTTATTATTGGCTAATATGTGCTGTTCACAATAGAGGTTGCCATTGGTTACTTTTTATGGTTTTATTTTATTGCACTGCAAATAAATAATACACCTACGCCCTTGATTTAATACCCACATTTTGACACACCTGGGTATGACCAAATATATAATTCTAGATATAATGAATAGTTATACAGCAGATTATAATCAACTGTAGTTATTAATTGAACCTCCTTTGAAGAAGAGCACGCAGATCACTACTGTGATCTGTTCTCTACCCAAGTTTGATACCTCGGGTATGTCATCTCTACTGGGGGTGTGATGCCAGACCCAACCAAGGTAGAGGCGGTTAGAGAGTGGCCTGTCCCCACCACCCAGGCAGAGAGCTTTATTGGGTTAGCTTCTTATTATAGACATTTTGTGAAGGGTTTTACAGATGTTGCTCGCCCGTTGCACCAGCTAGCAGAACAGGGAAGGCGTTTTAAATGGAGTGAGGACTGCCAGAGAGCTTTTGATAGTTTAAAAACTAGTCTAATTACCGCCCCTGTGTTGGCTCACCCAGACCCCAGGAAGCCGTTCATCCTGGACACGGATGCAAGTGATGCAGGGATTGGGGCAGTGTTGTCTCAGGAGTATGGAGGACTGGAGAGAGTTATAGCATTTCAGTCAAGACAATCACGTATTAGATTTGAGCATTTATTGTTACATGACATGGACATGTAGATTTACTTTGGCGGAGTGGATGATCTAAGGGAGCACTCCCTGCCTCCTCGATGCAACACATACATACATGACATATGAGGCAGGGAGCAATAGAGATATAATCCCCCTGTTGGATAGATACACAGACAGCATGGGGGAGAAGGGGACGGTGGAGGGTGGCAGCAGCACTGATCATACAACGACCGGGGTGAGTGTGTGCATATCCGCGCGTCTTTTAAAGACGCCTTATCGGACGTGGCCCAATGGATGTGCGCTGCTACATGGGTGTGGTAGTGGGAGGAGTAAGGAAGGTGGAGTAAGACGCCTTACGTCCCGATCACTGACTGACGCGCGCTGCCCGATTGCCCTGCCAGAACTAGCTGCGCTTATACTTTAGCAGGGCCCTTACAAAACAGGAACGCAAATATGCTACTACAAAAAAATAGCTCTTGAGTATGGTGACCTTCACAAAATACTTCCGACATTACTTGTTGGGCAAAGAGTTTGTGCTGCGAACTGACCATAATTCCCTGTGGTGGCTCCACAATTCTCAGGGTTTGGAGGGACAGTTGGTTCGCTGGGTGGAACAGCTGGCAAGTTTTTAGTATAGGATTCTTTATCGTCCAGGCAAATTACATAGTAATGCAGATGCCCTCTCCAGACTTCCAGCGTTTCTTGAAAACGAGAAGCAGTCTCATCCAAATCCCCCTCAGAAGATGATAGGCAGACCTACTACCAAGGTGAATGCCGTTCAGGAGCTGCCGCCTGGCTGATATGGGGTTACAGCGAATAGTTGAATATAAACGCCAGGTTGTCGATGGGCCGACGCTGGAAGATCCTGACCTGCAATCATATGCCCCTGTGTGGGATCAGCTCCAGGTGCAGGGCTCTAGACTGGTTAGAATTCCCCCTGCTTACACCGATGCGGCCGCCCAGGTACAGGTGGTACTGCCCCAGTCGATGGTGCCGAATGTTTTAGAACAACTGCATAGTGTCTCTACTGGTGGACATCTGTGAGTACAAGAACTGCAGGGGAAGGTGAAAGACCGATTCTATTGGCCTGGGTGGTTTCGGGATGTGAAGCAATGGGTTGCGAAACGTGTAGATTGTGCTTCTCGCAAGACTCAGGGGAAAACCATGGGAACCATGTGCTCCTGGGCCTGGGTGGTTTTAGGGCGGGGGAAGTAGGAGAAGTGTTCCGTTGTTAATTGACGACTTGACTACAACTACTTAAGCCGAAAAACCGGCAACGTGTCCAGACAACGTTCTCACCGGAAGGTGGACGACGTCCTAAGCTCAGACCCCGGGGGAGGGCCTCACCAAGCGGCGGCTATGTATATTATTATTGACTGTTGTCTTGTCCACTTTTAAGTAGCTTTATTCAATTACCTAGCGGTGGGAGAGAACAGGGTGCGAGGAGCAGTGCACCGTCCAAAGTGTGTAGTTGGGGCTCCCCTATACATGTGTGACATAGCATAGGTACGTGTTAGAGTGTGCCAGAGTGCAGTGACGTTGGGGTGTCTACTGGGGGTTTGGCCCAGCTTTCAGAGTATTGTATAATGTTTGAGAGATAGTATAATGTTCTTTATTTATTGCCAGGACACGGTACAAGTAGCCTAAGCATACGTAAAATTGAAAGCTAACGCTAATTCGTTTGGAATTTCTAAGCTATACTTGATGTAAGATGTTGATGTTCAACCTATTAAATTCAACTTCACTGAAAACTGTTTGTTACATTGTTGACATTGATACATTTCTCTCCTGTGTGTGTCCTCACATGAACGGCCAGATTACCCTTCCGAGAAAACCGTTTGTTGCATTGTTGACACTGATCAGGCTTTTCTCCTGTGTGTATCCGCATGTGAAAAACAAAGCACTTTTTTCACTACAAGTTTTGTTACATTGTTGACACTGATAAGGTTTCTCTCCTGTGAGTGTCCTCATGTGCATAACCAAACCACTATTCATTGAAAACTGTGATTGTTGACATTGATAAGGTTTCTCTCCCGTATGTGTCCTCATTTGAACAGCCAGATAACCCTTCCGAGAAAAAGGTTTGTTACAGTGTTGACACTGAAAAGGTTTCTCTCCTGTATATGTCTTCATGGACACAACTTAACTACTATTCATTGAAAACTGTTACATTGTTGACATTGATAAGTTTCTCTCCTGTGTGTGTCCTCATATGAAAAGTCAGATTACCCTTCCGAAAAAAACGTTTGTTACATTGTTGACACCGATAAGGCTTTTCTCCTGTGTGTATCCGCATGTGAAAGAACAAAGCAGTTTTTTCACTGTAAATTTTGTTACATTGTTGACACTTATATGGTTTCTCGCTTGTATGTGTCCTCGTGTGTTCACGTAGAATATCCCTTCGAACAAATAGTTTGCTACATTCCTGACACTGAAAAGGTCTCTCTCCTGTGTGTGTCTTCATATGTTGAACCAAAGCACCTTTTCCACTAAAAGTTTTGTTACATTCTTGACACTGATGTTTTGTTTTCCTTGTGTGATGTCTCTGTGGCATATCTTCCCTTGGCAGAGCCTCACTGGCTTGTGTCCTGTTCAGAAGAAACAGATCTCCATGTTCCTCCTCCTCCAAACTCTGAGCTGTAGGACAGTCTGGAGCTACAACAGAGAGGGGCTGAGAGTCACTGCCTGGTTCTGGTGCTGCCTTGTCGTCTTGTCCATCAGGCTCTGCTTTGATTTGCTCCTCTGTTGTGTTGCTGGGTAAAGAGTCTCCTTCTCTGTTCTCTACGTTCACAGTTTGGTCAAGATGTGAACATTCAGAAAAACCTTCCTGATCCCAGTCGTGTTTCAGACTGGTAGAAGTGAACATGGAGTCTGTAGTTTCAGACTGCAGTCCTTGGAGCTGCTCTTCCTCCTGACTGGTCCACAGCTCCTGTTCCTCTTTAATCTGTTGGGGTTCTGGGAGAGAGAGCTGCTGCACATCTGGGGGAAAGAAGAGTATGTTTGTGATCAACATAGTCATTATGCAACCACATGCCTGACAGCTAAAACCAGACCAATTGTGGTGATATTGAACATAATATGCTACACATCCAAGGCTTGAAATTTCAGCCACATATCCTCCCAAAATTGTATCTGTGACCTCAAAATAATTTTGGGAGCATTTGTGCGAGTGCAAATAATTCTTATGGTGCAACCTGCTTTAATTTCCTTACAAAACTCTGGCTAATTAGCCAGATGAATGCTGTTACTGCTCAAGCAATTTCGTACATGTATATGGAGTTATGTTTTGAAACATTTTGATCAGTGGTATTTGGCTTATTTGACACACTGGTGTTCAACATTTAACCTCATGTATCCTTACATGGCTTTGTGGTGTTTTTTTAGGGTCGAATTAGGTTGGTGGTGTTGTCCCGTGAGGTAGCAACATTAGCCAGGCAGGTTTTACACCATACTTGAAACTGCGCAGCATTTTTTTTTAAAGGCTAAATTGGCAAAGTATCTGTAGTGTCAGGTTCTGTCGAGCCAGGGGCCATCGTACAGGTCAAGGTAAAGTGCAAAGTTAATCCTTTGTCTACAAACTGCGTTACTCTTGTGTCACGTGACCAAAGTAAAATTGCAGCCTTTGCGATTACAACATCTTGTTTTGTCACATCACGATATGCAAATGCAATTAATCGTTCAGCCCTAGTGCTAGCCTAACACAACGTCAGCACACGTTAGCAAAGACGCATAGATTCCATTCTGGTCCATAAATCGTTTTGCAGACTTTTTAGAACGTCTCTCGACCAATAAGAACAGCGTATTAGTCTAATTATAATACTAGTATATAAGAAACCTTTTTTACCACCTGAAGCAAAATCACTCATTGGAACGTGCAGAAAGAGTGAGTTTGCTCCAAGGTATTGCAGTGTTTCCGCTCTGTTGATTTGGCCCGCCACGGCAACATTTCGGCCGCCACCGTATCAGAAATACGGCCATACAAAACACCGTCAGTCAGCAGAGTGCATGTCGGAGAATAGCACGAACAGGCGCTTCACACCGCGAGCGGGCACGTGCGCCACTCGGCATTAAAGGGAGAGAAAGAAAAAAAAACTGCTGCTGTCCAGAGGATAACTAGCCTTCATTTAAGCCTGTTATTGTATTAGTCTTTAGTTCTTGCAAATGTAAATTAAGTTAACTGGTGATTTTCGTTGTTTGTATTCTTCACCTGCTAGCTAAATTGCAATTGGCTGTTGATTCGATAGCAATTGCGGAACGCCCTTGCTCACGTTTGTATTTTAGGTGCCTTATTATGCTTAAGTAGTTCCACTGCATTAAGATAATGTAATTAATAGTGGGTTTATTGTTATTATTTGTTACAGAATGCTTAGCTTATATGTCAAGATGATGATGATCATCTTGACATATAAATTAAGCAGACAATTCAGTTTCACACGTTGTTGGTGGGGGGGGGGGGGTGTTCAGACAGGCCTGACCCCACTGCAAAATAAAATCTTAGCGGAAACACAATTGATAAAAAGTAAGGTTTTAAAAAGCTTGAGCTCAAGTTACTTGACCCCACGTACGTGCTCCCTGGCCGCAAAACATTTCTCTCACACCGCGCTGCCTACTTTGCTACTACTACGGATCCGTGGTCTATGGAAATATAAATATATTTATTATTATATCGCCCAGCCCTAATGTCAGGTGGCTGAGTGGTTAGGAAATCGGGCTAGTAATCAGAAGGTTGCTGGGTCGATTCCCGGCCACGCTAAATGACGTTGTGTCCTTGGGCAAGGCACTTCACCCTACTTGCCTCAGGGGAATGTCCCTGTACTTACTCCAGTCGCTCTGGATAAGAGTGTCTGCTAAATAACTAAATGTAAATGTGTAATGTAATGTAATCAATTGAAAAGGATATATTTGAGATGATAAACAAAGAGGGGAAGGAAGTATATGGGGACAGTTGGAAAGCCAATATGAAGTCAATGAAACTAAAAATATATATTTATTTCCAATTTAAGTAATTCAATTGGATTTTATGGTGATTTGCATATTTTACATAGTCAGGCTAAAGGTAGTTTTGATATGTAAAGGGAGGTGTGTGGGGGCTATTTAGTACCTGACACATCGATTTGTTGTTGCAGCCCTATATGCAACAGAAAGAATAATTCGGACAGATAATGTACCTTTTTTCAGTTGCATTATTCATGCATTTCATGTGCAAAGTCTGGCAAATAAAATAAAGAATGTACTAGCCGATGGTGACTCAAGCTTCATTGTGTCCGTAGAGGGTTGTTATACAGTCAAATATCTAATTCCTTTGACCTCATTTCAAAACCAAATTGATAGTGTGAATCAGAATGTCAGCTTAGCTGCCATTAATTGCACCAACAATAAAAGTATTAGGGGGATGTAACTGTTAGCTGCTCCTGGGGGGTGTTCCATCAATGTTGCTAACGCAAGTCACGCTTACACGAATAAGTCTCACTTGGGTAAACGTCAACTTAGACTTAAGCCTCAAGCCGTTCCACTAACATTCACTTCCACTAACAGGCAACGCTAATTCAAGCTAGACCTCAGTAAGCTTAGGCTGTGCAGCCAAGATCAGGCGATTGTCAAAAAGAGGAGTTATGTCGCAAAAAGCAAAGCGTAAACCAGCAGAGGACTGTTATTTTCATCATTTTCATTGAGTTTTTTGGGTGTTGTCCCCAAAAAGGGCAATGTTGCCGCAATTAACAAGGCAAGGGAGACAACTTGTTGACAAATCGTTTGATCTCATAGAACCTATTTTAACTGCCTGCAATAAAGTGATTTGACCAGTGCGGCACTGAAGCGCTAGACTAATACAGCCCTCCCGTTGCTATCCAATAGAAGAAAACAGCGCTAAAATGTCAGCATGCAAACGTAGCAGAATAAGTCGCGTCACTAAAAATACTGTCATCTGTAATGCGTGCAAGGTGGAACTTGTTTTCCATGGGAGCACAACGTGCATGCTGGAACATTTAAAAAGTAAACATCCCGGCATGAGAGGAGTTGGAAACGGGTGAGAAGTGGGTGTGCTCCAGCTGGAACTAAGCAAGATCAGTTAGCGACACCAGTTGATATTACGCCGTATTTCACGCATACTAACAATGTAGCAACATTTCCACAGACAGCAGTTAGACATGCATTACAGACATAAAGCTAGGAATGTAAACAAATATCTTAAATAAAGCCGCAGCATTAAGAGCTTCATTTGTAAGACAACAGGGTTATGTTCAATGAAAAACATTGAGTAATTGGAAAAAAAGACATTGGCCTGTTCAGTTGGCTAAAAAAAACAAACATTTTTTTCAAAGGCTGAAGTGATTTCCTGGTTTTATTTATTAGTTAGAATAAGTATAACTCGATGTTTTAACAAATTGCAAAAGCTGAATAATAATTTAAAGCCTACTGATTAATCAGTGAAATAATAGAGGATTAGTCGACTTATCGTTCTAATAATAGTTAGATTAGTCGATTATCAAAATAATTGTTTGTTACAGCCCTACACTTTCTTGTGTGATTCCAGCAGACTGTATATCTAGCCTTACCTACATTGACTGCAGTTTACTACCCTCATTTCTACTATTATAGTCTACTACTCTCCTTTCTACTACTTTCTACGAAGGATGGTAGGCTGCTCGTATGTGTTCATTGCCATCCTTAAGAGTTGCTGAAGTATTTTTCTATGTATATTTTTTAAGAAACACAAAAAAGTTTATCAAGATAAATTATTCTGGGCCTGCTGAACCTATATCTCTTCCACAGATACTTGTCAGGGAAGCATTACTTCTGTCTCTGAAGACCCTTGGGGCTGGTGGGATAAACGCTCTTTGTATAATCTGAGCACCTTCATCCACCACAGGGTTGTCATAGAACGGATACGCCATAATTGATTGTAACTTGTCTAGATGCTCTGCTTAGTTTCTAAGGCCTTATTTAATGTTAATTAGCCAATGGCTTTCGAAAACAGTTAAAGTGACATTATTTCTTAACTTATTTATTTAATACATTCTTTGGAGATGAAGTAAACATGTAAATTCATTCATGTCTGCACTTCAAAAAGTATGCACTCATGTTTCCGAACAAAGTGCTTTGCGCGCAGGAATTTACTCGACGGAACTGTCTTTTGACATTGTGTTTCTGCCTGTTTGAGATTATTTGGAACACATTTTAGTTTAGCTTGAATTTTAACCTGACATGGAGCAGGCTAGTTCCGAAGTATGAGTTACCTTGGTTATGTAGCTAGAACTAGAATAAGCCACTTTAATGGAACGGAACTCTTGCTGAAGTAAGCGAGACTTGGCAAAATAAGTCTTGCTTGTCCTTAATCAACATTGATGGGACACCCCCCAGGCATTTTCTAATCCCTGCTCTCCTCTCTCTGTCCCCCCTCCACACATCCCCTGTGGTGTGGGGGGTTTGAGCTGTCAGCACCTGACAGACAACAGCGAGTTTCTGGTCCCTTCCCTCATCCACCTGCCTGTGATGCTGCACTGCCTGTGATGTTGCACCGATCACAGTCCCCAGCCCTGTGGCTACCTCTGCTTATACTGACATTCTGATCCAAGCTGAACACTGGATTTTGGTGTTTAACACCCATTGACACTTCCCTGCTGTATGACTATGTTAAGCCTGTGTTCTGCACCTCTCTTTCACCAACCGTCTCTGGAGGAGAGGATCCCTCACTGAATTACTCCTCCCAAGGTTTCTTCAATTTTTTTCCTCTTGTGAGTTTTTAATGGGAGTTTTCCCTTTATTTTATTATTTTCTTTTATTCCATTATAGATTTGTCCACAAGTGATGATTACAGGCTTTGTTATTTAAACTTTTTTTAAATCTCGGCCACGAGATCACTCTCTGAGTCTACGCGTTACTCCCGAATCATACTAATGATTCGTTCAAAATGAACAACACATCACTACTGTCACATACCACTGGCAACAGTATAGTACAGTTTCGGTTCCAACTGCCTCTCGCTCAATGAGGCTAAAGTCTTCTAATCTGGTAGATGACACTTGGATAGCTAGCTAGTAGTTAGTGACACAGTTGTCTGTGCTAGTAAACCACTCAGTCACAAGAAACGGGTACTTTTCTATTTCTTAAGTAAAAACAGATGTAAAATAGAACAAGGGGAACGTGTTGCTCTCAGGAGGAGGCTGGCTAAAAGGAGCATATATAGGCACAATGGATCCTGACTCTAGCTAAATCTAAATCTGTCCACTACAGATGTAGCCTACTATCCACAACCTGGATGAGTAACTAGACTGTGATTGGTTGGTTAACGAAAAGTGACACGTTTCAACAAAAGGCACCTGATATAGCTAAATGACTAGCTAAACAAACCCAAACCTTCCTTATCTTATCCCTATTTTCTTCTGTCTCTGTTTTTGTTTAACACGATGCTTAAGCATCCCACAGAGCCATGCTTGCGGTGACTATGTTTTGAATGGTCAGCAGTGAGGGGGGGAGGCTAGTCTTTACTCACACACTGTGCTCGTAAATATTTTTTGCAGTTGGCGCACTACGGCGCACACATCAAATGTTAGCGGCATATGCAAGTGAAATAGTTGCACTGTTGAGCCCTGAATTGGCTTATTATTGTCAACGATGGAGACTTGCTACGAAGTTGGGGTGCGCTCACCGGAGGATTGTCCTGCAAAGTCAGCTGGAGTTGGCACCGTTGCGACTCGAAGACAGTCGAAGTAGCCTACTGCATTTGATCTTTATCTGATGCACAACGTTGAGGTGCTTGTTCATCGCAGTTGTTTTTCCCCCTTCACAATAAATTATTTTAGAACAGATATTGTACTTTGCTTCATTTTTATCTTTGGCTTTAATAAAATGTAGCCAAGCCTTTGACCGTTTCGTGCGTTCTGCCTTCGTAGCTAGCACCAAAATGATAAATGAAGCGAAGTAGCGAGTGAGACAATTAAATTCTTCTTTGTTTAGTTTAAAGGCGGTAGGCCATTCAATTGAATTTAGTCATTTTATTAGTCAAACGTTGTATCTTTGTGCACCAGTGATTTGATTTAAATGACATTACTTATTTCTCGAGACATAAGTCAACGTTACATTATATTACTTAGTCTCGATAGCGGTATCGATAAGCTTGGACCTTATTGATATTCGGGTTTTGAGAAATTAGGAACCGGATCGTTACAGAACCGGTTCTCGATACCCATCCCTATGCAGGACAAGATGATGTCATTTAATTGGCTGAAGTGGCAGAGTCAGAAACACTTTGTGAATCGTGACTTACAAAAAGAGAGCTGCCAGCGGTAAGCTACTAAAGACGGCAGGAAATAATAACGCCTCACATTAGTATTTCCTTTGGTCTCAGCATTGATATTTTTGACCCTTTTGTGCTTTGTAGATATGAAAAAGAAGAGAGATATCAAAAGTGTTTTCACCACCCAGAGAGTAAGTAGCTATCAAGAAGGTTGTTGTTAGTTAGCTTGTAGGAAAACTACCCACACAGTGCAAACCTGCTAGCCTTACATCGCCACTCATTCTACAATGGAAACATGTTTTGAAAGTTGTTAGTGTAGTAGAGCATGTAACTTTTGCTTGTATTAAATCTATCCCTATCTTTCGACCAGTGTGTTAGCAGCAGCTGGTCTTGTTGAAGCCAGAAGAATAAAGCTAACCTACCCACATAATGGCACCGTGCTAGTTTAGTATAGTAGCAGCAGGCTAGCAACTCAAAATTGATAATAAATGGTAATAAGTAGGCTTATATGATCCCTTGGATGATAATATGGCTATCCCTTCAATCTGGACCAATGTTAACAGTCAACTAAGCATGGTTAGTGCCTGTATTAAATTTATGAATTGCTGTGCAGGAAAAACAGCACCCTGAAGATACAGATGTAGAGCAGGTTGGTGATGAATCAGCATCAGGGGTTCAGGTGAGAAGTTGAATTGTCCACTTTGGTAAAGATTGCATTATATTGCTGTTTCTTAAGGGATGTTTAGACAATGTTAACCATGAATGTTATCATTCACACTTATACTTGTAGGTAGTAAAAAGGTGTTATAAATTGGGATGCCCAAATGTGTGCATCAGTGCTCGAAGTGGGACGGTACCCACCGGTACGCAGTACCGGCACCTCTACATTTTACTCTTAAGCGTACCGGCACCTTTTCTGGCTTGCCGGTACGCTAGATTCGAAAAAGTTATCTAGACAGCATCAACTGATGCCTGAGTAAAACAGACTTTTCACTGCTGCTTTCAAACCTAGAAACTAAACGGCTTTCGTTTGCAAGTAATTATGTTAGCCTTTCAGAAAGTCACTAAAAGAACGCGTGTGCCAGAGCCAGACACGTCAACAGAGGTCCAAGTATAACCAGAAACATCGGGTAGGCTACGAATCATGAGCTTCAAACTTGTTTGAATAAATACATAGGGCCTACATTTAAGTATGGCTGCGGGAACTAGGTGTGTTGAGGGTGCTGCAGCACCCCCTGACAGCACGAGAATTTAAAATGATATGACTTGAAAATCCACCACCGCAGAACAGCCCCGCAGTAGCGGACTGGCCATCGGGAACACCAGGAGAAGAATAACAATGGAAAAAGAGGATAAGAAACGTTAGCCTGACGTTGTCATACTCATAATTCTATTCAGAATATGAGTCTGAGAACTCTCCGTTGGGCTTTGACTACAGGGCGTGTTTCAAACGAGCCTGGAAAACAAATGCCTCTTCGCTCAATTGGATAGATCTACAACCAATCAGAGCAACAAAGTATGTGACGTATGTTAAGCACCGCATAGTTGTTGTCAACAGAACTAAACTACAAGCAGACTTGAAGTATGCTTGAAGAATGAATACAAACGATTTTTGCCGGTGTTGTAAAATTAATTTAAGGGTAGGGAGAGTACTTGTTCACACGGTCAACCTTTTTGAGCGAAACAATAAAGGGCAATGCATATACGAACAAGTTCTCCGTTCAGGATTACAACTCCATCGGGGCCAGCTGATAAATTAAACTTTTACCGAATCCCGTAGGAAGGACGGCAAAAACATATTTTCCATTGACAAATGCCTTGATTGCGTCTCTCTGTTCCTCTTTCAAAATTAATGTGCTCCCGATTTCTTCTAAAACAGACTCGATGGCAGAATCATAACATCCCAGATCCCCAGCGGTAGCCATGTTTGTTCAAAACGAATTCAACTTAAACGCTCTTTTGTGACGTGGGTGATTACGTTGCTGGTTGATCATCTGTCCATCATCCTATAAAGCCCGCCCGGCAATTTAATTGGTTCGCCCAGATTCTGGTTTTCTGTAGTTGGTCCCCAATACGAGACCCTCCAGACCCAACTTCCCGAACAAATTTTTTTTTGGGCGGGGAGAAGTTGGGCTGGCAGCCAGGCTAAAGAAACGTTAGGGTGGGGCTGAAAAATAAAGAGGAAAAAATACATCACTTTCACTAGACATGGTTTTACTATAAGGTCTAACTATAAAAAACAGCAATTTTTATTTTACACAAGGCTCAAAAAACTATTTTGCGCTCAAATAAAGGCCAAAAAAGTAAGTATCTTTAAGTATCGAACTCCCGAACTAGCATAACATCAAACACAGACTATGCATGCATTAGCAGGCAGCTGTGGTGGCGTAGCTATACGGGGGCCGGTTCTGGTGGGCTGGTCTGGATAAACGTCCAGGGCCTATTTTTACTCCCAGTCCATCCCTGCCGCCCCGCAACATTAAGCCACCCCCCTGATAAAATATGTTCCTGAGGCTAAGCATTTATGTTGTTAATAAATAGGATAACAATAAATTGTTGTTGGACCAGCAATCCAAGTTTTGTTTTTCACTGTAGAAATCTCAAATTTCATAATGATTTACCAATGCAAGAGAGTACCGGCACCTTTTTTTCTCCACTTCAAGCACTGGTGTGCATCATGTAATTCATTAATACATAATTTCATTGCTCAGAAGTCCAGTACAGATGATGTAGGCCTAGTACAGCTCCACAAAACCTGAACCAATTACCTACATATATGTATAATTAAAAAAAATTCTGAACAAACAAATGCATTGCATGTACTTCTCATTACGTCATTTAGTTACTTAAGCTACAAAATGCATTCAGGAAACGCATGAATCCAGTGCAGATATAGTGCATGCTGAGGAAGCAGCAGCTGGACCATCAGGGCTTCAGGTGAGGTCTTAGTCATGGCATTTCGTTAAGAATTTCCAGCATTACAATGAAATTGAAGGACGTTCGGGGAATCTGACCTTGTCAGCAGTTTTTGATTCCGAATTATGTGATGTTGGATATAAAAAAACAAGGCTGTTCCATAAAACCTGAACCTATTACCAAAATATTCTAAATTGCTTTCAAAAATAAATACATATACTACTCATATTAGGTCTAAATGTATTCATTAAGGCATAATTTAGAAATGCATTCAGGAAACTCAGAAGTCCAGTGCAGAGCACTGGTAAGTTGAGGAAGCAGCAGCTGGACCAACAGGGCTTCAGGTGAGGTCTTAAATTGATCTGTGTTGAGGTGTACTATCATGACTGACAGTGTAAACATTGTCTACCTGTTTTAAGTGAATTGTTATGAAAACATGCAGGTGCAGACTAGGCTAAGTTTTCTTTGCTCTTTATGGAAGTCAGTTTGAGCGACAGTGACCTTCAAGGGAGTCAATGTAGCAGTGCCCTGGACATGGGGAGTGAACCATACCAGCCTGATCCGAAATGTTTTATTACTGTAATTGTTTAAATCAGCTCAAAGGTACACAAATGTTAAAATATTTTAATAAAGTTTGCCTGTTCAAGCTAATATCAACTCTTTATATTTTTATATACATATATATATATGACGGGGCGGGAGGGGGGCAAACCTAAGGCCTTGATTTAATAATTTTGGCACACCTGGGTAGGACCAAATATATAATTCAAGATATAATTAATAGTGATACAGCAGATTATAATCAACTGTAGTAATTAATCGAACCTGTTCGGTGAAGCTTGATCTCAGGTTGAGTAACAATGTCCAACAAGCGTTGCAGTCGCTTGCTCTCCTCCTTTGAACAACAAATCTCCTCTTCGAACTCGGCAAACAATTTTTCAGCGGCCGCGAATATCTCTAAAGCTGACGTTGTTAATCGCTCATTGATAAAGTTCCCAAACACATTTAGTTTAGACACATTTAGAGACATGTTGGTGGTTAAAAACCTTATAATATATATTATAATAACATATAATTTACAAAACTGTGGTTCGATGAAGTTAGCCTTCTCCTTCATGCGCGTTCTTTCTAACCGGATGTAAACAACTCAAGCTGTTCCGGTGTTATCGCCCAAAGGTTTTTTGCAAAAACATGGATAGCTGAGCCGGGGGGCCCTGCCGTAACGATACGCGGCAGCGAGGATGGATGGGAGCAGGGCCGGAGTGAGGGCATCAGTAGACAAGGTTTTTTTGATAAACGTCTATGTTTATTCTACATAAAGCTCAATTAAACTATTTTGCACTCAAATAATGGCCAAAAACTTTCGCTCGCGCACTATGCACGCTCGCATTACATGTGGAAGTCCCTATCAAGTTCAAGTCTTTTATTTGTCAGCTAGGCCTACACAGAACAACACAAGGTCAGACTGGGCACTGAAATTCTTAAAGGAGACGTGACCTGAAAACGTCATTTTATGAGGTTATTTAACATTAATATTAGTTCCCCTAGCCTGCCTTTGGTCCCCCAGTGGCTAGAATTTTCGATAAGTATGAACCAAGCCCTTCGTGTTCTTCTCCGCCTTGGACAAAATGAAGGCTCCATTGCTCTGTTTGAAAATCTCCTCCTAGTGACGTAGATAGGAGCAAGGTTACCTCCCCTGCGGTGTTCATTTTAGGACATCCTCAGATCTCAGACTCAATTGTCAGACTCAAACGAAAAGGCGTCAAGTCTCAGACCAAAAGTCGTCAGACTCAGGCGAAACGGCTTCAGTCTCAGAAAAACATCTGTCATTCTCAGACAAAACGTCCTCAAACTAAACGCTGTCAGAAAAACCTCTGTCATATAATATATCTGTAATATAATATTAATGTAAGTCCAAATATATGTGTGTAACACAACAAGGATAGGTAATTTATAACTATATTTGTTAATAATTATGTATTGTGTACATATACTATGACTACATACATCCCTGGAACTCAATTAAAACTGCATGCACAATGCTAGGCCTATATAAAGCCTATATTTGTACAACATTAAAAAACTAGAGAGGGTACAATTTCTGAGGAAATTGTAGGGTGTGCTTGCTTGCGTCGGTTGCAGGTGGGTCCGTTTTCCCTTCTAGTGATATTTTCAGGCATTTAGCCTACTCATATTGCATAATTCATTAAGAACATCCTTTGAAGCAAGGAACTCCCTTTGAAACAAGCAACTGTAACAACATTGTCACCGGCAGTATTTCAGATGGAATTGCGATTCAAATTAGCCTGGCTGCCAGCCCAACTTCGTCCCGCCCACAAAAGAATTTGGTCGGGAAGTTGGGTCTGGAGGGTCTCGTATTGGGGACAACTACAGATAACCAGGATCTGGGCGGACCAATTAAATTGTCAGGGCGGGCTTTATACGATGATGGACAGATGATCAACTGTAACGTAGGGGGTTTGTTTCGCCCTGAAGGGGCTTATTTTCCCAATAATGATCGGCGTTCTATACATTATCCCACTTATTACACAACTACTTGCCAAAAAAAATTACTTGTGACACAATAACACAGTGTCTTTTTACAATGTATTTATTACCATTCGTATTGTTGATCAGCAGAGAAATAGTTTGCCAAAGACGTTGAACTTCATAGACTTTGAACATTCTTTAGGCTTCAAATCAGCTGACGTCGTTAAGCAATAGAGTACGCTGGGGTTGAAAAGTTACCGGACTACTTGCGGAGTGCTACGAAAGACGTGAATCCGAGGCAAAAAGGCCACTTCCCTTGACAGCGGTCAAATGTGCTTAGCAACGGTCGAATATGAGAAAATTGTTTACCGCAGAACGTTGGGAAGCCCCATTCAAGTGAATGGAGCATTCTACAGCATTAAAGAACAGCCGTGTAATAAGACATAATAAAGTTTAGCCATAACTGTAGCATTGAAGACAGTACTGTAGCCATGGGTGTCAGCAGCATTTTGAGAGTGGGGGGGACACATTATGTGGGGGGTCTGGGGGTTTGTCTCCTAGATTTTTTTTAAAGATGTAGATGCAATTTCCCGCATTCTGGAGCATTTACCACAACAATTTACCATAGTTGTTATACATATACTGAAGGGCTGGACATTAAAATATTTTAAAAACTAAACTTCCCAATAAGCAATGGGACATCTTCAACTACCTGTCACCTTTCAGCACTCACCTCAGTAACAGAGCTGTCTCCACTGCCCCTGCATGCTGCCCCTGCCTCTGACTCACTCTCAATCTCTACCACCTATATCAGGAGACATGGAGATGCATTGAGCATTCTTTCGTATTGATAATAATAAGCTTAATGTAGATTTTTCATATGAAGATTTCTGAGATGTAAATCATGTTATCAGCATATAAAATTCACAATTGGTATAGGTTTAGTAGCCTAATAATTATGTAGGCTACATAAAAAAATAGCATCTCCCTAAAGCATTACTGGACACTGGTTCAGAAATGATCAAATTTGTGTTCAAACATGTAGTCTTTACCACAGATCACATCCTTAGGATGTAAGCTTTTAGAAAAAACATGGTTTAGGTGGTTGAATCAGGTGGTTTCCCTAAATGGCACAGCCCAAAAAAGTATCAGCCATATAGCCTACTCCATTTATCAATACCGAATTTATTATGCATAGGCAGCATACTAATATGGAGAGATGGACGTGTCTCTTGTCTCATTAGATAGCATCCTGAGGGTATAAGCTTTCAGAGGATATATGGTTTTAATGGTTGAATCAGTTTTGCCTTCATGTTACAGACTAACATGTAGCAAAAAAAATCTGCGAATTGCCAAAATTACAAGTTGAGCAACCTTATTTAAATTGGAAGACAATTCTGAAATAAAGGTTTTTTTCTTCTTTTTTTCAGTCGTTAGAAAAACTAGCATGTTAGCTAAGGTTAACTCCAGATTAGCTCACGGTTGTTATGGCAATAAAAAAAAATACCAGCAATTTCTTTGTAGCTACTTGGAAAAAACATCCTTGTCATCTCTTTCTGCCTGAAACAGAAACAGGTTTGAACTCGGCTAAAAGCACAACATATTTCAGACCCAGATTAAGAAATCAACAAATGCTGTTCCACTTGTAATGGGTAAATAAAGTATGGTATTGTATGGTGCTAGATGTAGGTAAAAAGCTTGCTTATCTAGCTAGCAATAATCATTATGTTTGCAGAAGGATCTTTGTGACTTAACTAATGCTATTATAGTCAGAGAATGTCTCATAAGGGTGCTTTGGCCACTGAAGGGAAAACTGGGCAACTTTGACTTACTTTCCTCTTCCTCGAAAAAACCCTCCTTATGTCCATCTCGTCTGTGGAACAGTCATGTCTAAAGTGCTAGCTACAAGCGCAATGCGTCAATAAGAGAGTATGGGAGTTGAATCTGCGTGCATGATGCTGTTTTTCTAGAATACGTGGAGTGGAATTCTATTGCTATGGGTATTCTCCCCACTGATAAAGTGGAACGGATTTGATTGTGAAGCAATGGAAAGGTCGCTGGACTAGTAGACCAGTCATGCATTAATATTTTGATCGCAAATGTGGGGGGGTCCAAACTACTTTTTTGGGGGGACCCCCCTAAGTTACATTGCGGCGACGCCCATGACTGTAGCCTACTACTACACACCGCCAGAGGGCGAGCAGAGTCTGTGACTCTGAGGCTAACGTCAAAACAAGACGCGGTCTCACTCAAATTCCAAGTTTTACACAAATCACAAAAATATGCTGACTCGCTGGCTGTCTTCACAGTCGCCATATCTTTAAAACTCTGCTCTCCATTTGGATGGAAAATTGACTCTGGTACGAAATTAACATTATTAACATTAATTACGCAGATCGACAACACTGTTGTTGCTGCCGCAATCGTCAATGGAGGCTGACGGGGCTTTCACGTAGCAAACAAATCAAAGTTTTTACAGCAACCTACATTAAAATCTCACCACCTGGATGTCTTCACAATAGTCATATCGTCATAACATTTCCCTCTTTCTGTTTTTTAGTGTAAAATTGAACTATAAAATTAGCTACGAAAATACTACTATGACGCTTTCTAGCATGGCTGCCGCCTAAAAGACTTGGCGGTCTCACGGGCGACCTGCACTCGCTCAAATTACAAAGACTTTCACGACCTAAATCAAAACTCAGAGATTGCAGTTCCACTCGAAATCGCTTTCTCAACAAAGCCAAATGGTTGGGATTTTTATTTTTCACTCGTAATCTAAGCTCCAATTTGGGTGCTAGAACGTTTCTATCACGTTGTATCCATGCGTCGTTGCTAACGTGTGTTGACGTGGTGACGTAGCTAGCAGAGATTACCCTTCGTCAACTAAAGGCACTTTGTCGCCACAAAAACGTTGTAACCTCCTAAACTGTGCAACGGAACGTAAATCCGAATAGAAGCAACGCAATCGTGACCAAGACGAACATTTTAACACCTACGTTGTCTATGTAGTCCAAATATTGACTGAGCCTTAGGGGCGCGAAAATAAACAATAAATAATAAATATGTATGTGAGATAACAATGGTTTGTGCTTGCCGAAGGCAAGCACACCCCAAATATGTATACAAGTATATATTCAATTACGAACTGATTTTATGAACCAATTTCAGAACTGATTTTATGAACCGATTTCAGCACTGATTTGACAAATTATAATATATGATATACAAAGCTATATACAAAACAACTCCACAACATACAAACCTACTCTGTGTCCTCGACAATCTGTAAAATAATTAAAAAACAACTTTACAGCAAGAACATACAAACTCTTTTACATTATTTACAACAGGCAGGCACGATGAATGAAAACACTTACCACACCTCCTGCAAGAACTCAGGGGCTCGACTCCCTTCCGGATGGTCCTCCTGCAGATGCAGTGAACGCTAACCTCCAAAGCATACACTGACTTGGCCGTGGGACACCGTGTGGAGCTGGAGAATGGTGTCAGGTAACCAGCCTGAAAGCAGGAAAAGAGGTGGTGACGCATAGCGGACTGTTCATACTCCACGCATGCTTGGTCCTCACTTCTGGAGAGAGTGAGACTGTTTGTGATTGTAAAAAGCCCACAATCTGAGCTGCCTCTCTGCTGCTGGACATCAGGCCACTGCTGTCGAACCTGGAGACCTGGGAAAGACAGAAGACCAGTTATTAGAGAAAGAACTCCTGGGTTGTGCTGTGACCAGAGGAGTCATAAACATTAACTGTACTTACCATGGCCGCGGGAACTAGGCTAGCGCTGAGGGTGCTGCAACACCCCCTGACAGCACGAGAATTTCCAATTAAATGACTGTAAAATTCACCACGCGGCACAGCCCCGCAGTAGCGGACTGGCCATCGGGAGCACCAGGAGAAGATAACGATGGAAAACCAGGCTAAGGGTGGGGCTGAAAAAAGAGACAAAAATACATCACCTTCACTAGACAAGGTTTTACCAATTGAAAAATGGCTATGTTTATCTTACATAAAGCTCAAAACTATTTTGCGCTCAAATGAAGGCCCCAAAAATTTGGCTCACGCTATGTGCTTGCATTAAGCAGCCTATCGAAACTCTGGAACTAGCATCATATCAAACACAAAAGGTGCATGCATTAGCAGGGCAGCTGTGGTGGCGTATACGGAGGCGGGTTTTGGTGGGCCGGTTTGGATCAAAGTTGAGGGCCTATTTTAACCCCCAGTCCGTCCCTGCCCCCCACAACATTAAGCACCCCCCTGATAAAATATGTTTCCGCGGCTATGGTACCTACCTTACAGTTGTACTTACCGTTACCTACAATCTACCCAGACGCTCCCATGTTACCCCGCTCCTCATCTCCCTCCACTGGCTTCCCATCAATGCCCGCATCAGATTCAAGACCCTGGTAGTGACCTTCCGAGCAGTGAACGGGACTGCACCCGACTACATCAAGTCTCTCCTCCAGCCTTACACCCCCACCCGCCTCCTACGGTCTTCTTCAGACACCTGCCTGGTGGTCCCACCGCTCAAGACCGCCCAGTCCCAACACAAGCTCTTCTCCTGTCTGGCCCCTCAGTGGTGGAATCAACTCCCGACCTCCATCAGAGACACAGACTGTCTCTCCACCTTCAAGAAAAGGCTCAAGACACACTTGTTCCAGGAGTACAACGGTACAGACTGCAGAATTATTATTTTTTTGAGTCCCCCTCCGGCTCAGATCTCAGCAGTTCAGGTTCATTAGAACCCACTGGCTCGGATGGATGGGACACAGCTTCCTCTGTGGGGGGGCTAGCTCGGAATCCTCATGTCAATCACAGAGTAACAAAGCTATTTTATCTATCAGATGTAGTGTCATAATGACTGGCATCTTGTGATCAAATAAAGTAAATGCAGTTACCACCACATTCACTTAATTGGCTATATTACACAGTAACAGTGCGTTCACACTGCAGCGACGCGAATCGCTTGCCATCGCTCACCTTCCCACAGTTCACCTCGCTCGGGGGCGTTTCAAACAGATTCATGTAGAATGTAGTTCTCTAAAGTCACTGTTGTAGTTGTAATGGCCAAGTGTGCAGACTTGGGTTTACGTACTCGCAACATCGATCAAAATACAACTTGTATACAAAATACAAAACTGTTTAAAGACATACACGTTGACATGTGTAAAAAACTTTTATTATATTACTCAAAGTCTCTGCTAATCTGTCGATATGATAGGGAGTTCCAGCCGGGCTAGCTAGCTTAGCTACAGTAGTTACTACAAAACGAAGATACGTAATGTCACTAGATTGAATTAGAAAGTACAAGCACCAACAACTTCGGCAACCTTGCGCCATGCATTGTTTTTTTTTAATGAACATCTCTGTACAAATACAGCTATGTATCGTACAGGACTGGGTAAGCAGCCACACAAACGATTAGTTTCTCCTCCACCTTGAAACCTAGAAAGCTAGAAATGTTTACCATGGTTGCTACGTTAGGAGAAACAAGAAAACACTCCGATTGGCCATCGCTAGCGAAAATCGCTCCTCATTTGCATAAAGTTAAGAAAATCTCAACTCTGTCGCGTCGCGTCGCTACCCACAATGCACCACGCAAGCGATTCGCCTGGCTTCATAGAAAATGAATGGAAAACATGTTGTCGCTCGCATCGCGTCGCTGCAGTGTGAACGCACTGTTAATGCTGTAGGTTTTTAGGAGAACTGGGCAATAAGTTACATTCGCTCTTCCGCCAAGGCTTCACTGAGGCATACACTATATAGACATTATGGTCATCACAAAACAATCAATCAATCAACGTAGCTGTCCCATGTCTCTTCTGTCATTGGTCAATTCCCTTAAACAATACAATAATTCAGTACAATCAGAGTCAAATCAACTGTCTCAAAGCTTCTTCCCCCCCAGGTGATAAGACCTCATGTTGCATTTCTCTCTAGGTCAGGAAGTTATAACTCCAGGGGTTGACCAGGCAAATGGTCACATCTCCTTTTCAAACACATATTAGAAAAACAAACAGGAAATGGATGTTTCCTTCTGACCCTTTCAAGAACTTCCCTTCCAGGTCATGAATATAGATTCAAAGGACATAGGAAGTGTCCACCCCGGCAGGATTCTAAGAGACTGTTCCCACCCATCCTTCAGTCTCTTTACCCCATTGCCTTCTGGCAGGCGTTACAGCAGCATCCGGTCGCACACACGCAGACTGGACAACAGTTTCTACCCAAGGGCCATCAGGCTTCTGAATGGACACTGATATGGACATTGTTTTTCTGCACACTAGTCACTTATACACTGTCACTTTCAGCTACTGGTAGCTCTATCAGTAACTTGCACTGCTGTACCTCGCCAACAGGCTCCTGAATGGTCATTGACATAGTCACTGATATGCAAATTTGCACTATTGTACTGTACTCCACTTAGGTTAAATAGGTTATAGGGTTGAAACAGGTTTTTTGTGCATATAGGGTTAGTATAGTGTACCATCTATTGTTATCTGTAATTTAGGAAGCTTTAGTATTAGGGTTAGTATAGTCGATATTTATTGCTATCTGTATATTTAGGAAGTTTCACTTATTTAAGCTCAGCATTGATGTAAATTGTGTTCCGTGTACTTATATGTTATGTTATGCCAGGTGCTTGCGTTGTTTTCTCTCAAGAATTTCAGTGCCCAGTCTAACCTTGTGTTGTTCTGTGTACCTGACAAATAAAAGACTTGAACTTGAACAGCTGCAGATTGAAAAAAACTGTTCTTGTGGCGTGAGGTTTGGGTCATGATGGACTGCAGCCTCCTGCCGGGGGGAAGTGACTGGAACAGTGTGTGTCCAGGGTGGGAGGAGTCAGACACAATCTTCTTTGCTCGCCTCAGTCAGACAGGGTGATGGGGATGAGTGAGGCTGGGTTTTCCAAAATTCCACAAACTTCTCCACTGTCTTGAGAGCATTTAGCTCCAAGTTGTTCTGGCTGCACCAGGTCACCTGGTTGTGAAGAGGTGTAATAGAAAAATACTATTCTTGTTACGGTACAGCAATGTTCGGACCTTAAAACGGACTCGAGGGGCAAAAGTTTCAAAAGGTAGTTTTTAATGTTCTTTGTTCTAGCAGAGTTAACAAACAGAGTCTGGATGGTGAGCAGGGTCTACATAGATCGTTGATTGCTGATCTGCCACAGGTGAGGATGGTTGTCTACCCCAGGAGACTCATGCACACACACATGGAAAAACAAAAAAGGAGGGAGTAGAACACAGGAAAAAGATTAACAGAAACAGCCAGGGGCGTGACAGTTCTTCTACAATATTCTTTGGCCTACAACAATTATGGCTGAGGTTTTAACTTCTGTAAAGCTAGCATTACCTTTTGGCCTAAGACAGTATTGCTTGAGTTTCCGTTTGCTGACAAACATCTAGCAAATTTTACTGTGACAAGTTCTTCTTTCTTGTCTTGAACTGTGTTTTTAATATTGAGCATCTGTAAGTTCTGCAACCTATTTCCTTTTTTTACTTTCTTGTTTGTTGTGGAGTTTTTTCTTTTGATAGAAAAACTATCGTGGGCAGCACAGTGGCTCAGTGGTTAGCACTATTACTTCACAGCAAGAAGGTCCCTGGTTCGAACCCCAGGTCCTTTCTGTGTGGAGTTTACATGTTCTCCTTGTGCCTGCGTGGGTTTCCTCCGGGTACTCCGGATTCCCCTACCATCATAAAGACATGCATCGTATGAATGTGAATGAATGTTGGATGCCCTACCAGAGAAGAGAAGACTTTGGGTCACTCCTCTACTATCAGTAAAGCATACCATGCGGTTTCCCGAGCAGCACTGGGTCACTCAGACCACGCCATGGTCCACCTGATTCCTGCATACAGGCAGAAGCTTAAGTGCTGTAAGCCTGCTGTGAGGACATTGAAACAGTGGACCAGTGAAGCTATGGAGGATCTGCGGGCGTGCTTGGACTGCACTGACTGGGACATGTTCATGACTGCCTCCAATAGTCTGGATGAGCTCAAGGAGGCTGTGACATCATACATCAGCTTCTGTGAGGACTGCTGTATACTAACACGCACCAGGGTGAGTTACAACAACGACAAATCCTGGTTTACAGCTAAACTCAGAAGGCTGAGGCTGGACAAAGAAGCCGCGTTTAGGAGTGGGGACAGGGACAGATTCAAAGAGTCGAAGAACAGGTTTAGCAAGGCGGTGAGAGAGGCTAAACGACTGTACCCGGACAGACTAGAACAGTGGTCACCAACCTTTTTAGGCCAAAGATCACCGACCTTTGCCTTGGTGACCCGAAGATCTACCTATTGAGGCGTTGAGAGACAGAACAGACTCCAGACTGAACTTACAACTTAACTTTATATTTGGCCTTATTGTAATTGAATGAAATCAAACACTTTGTGAACAATATGAACAAGAAAAAACACTTTTGCAATGAGCAGGCTGGATATGAACGGTTTTATTTATAAACTGAAGTTACAACACAACACTGACAAATTTCTCATGTGACAAGTCAGTGTGATGGCTGTGACTGAACACTGTCTGTGAGTGCCTTGTAGTTTGGCTCATAAGCAGAGACAGCCAGTCTGAGGCAGTCTGTGAGGTGTCTGTCAGTAAGCCGGCTCCTGTACTTCATCTGTGAAAATGCCATTTCACAGAGGTAGGTCGATCCAAAGTAGGCACTCACTTTTAGTGCACATGCACTGAGGAGAAATCCGGTCGGGGAAATCCGGATCATTACGGCACAGTGCTATAAAACCAGCGTGCACACCGCACATTGCCGGTGCCCCATCGGTAGTGATTGCCACCAGTTTCTGAATGGGGATGTTCTTTTCACGGACATAGCTTTTAAAAACGTTGTAAATATCCTCACCTCTCGTTCTCTCTTTTAATTGGAGAAGAGTGAGGAAGTCCTCCTTTGTTGTAAAGTCCTGGAAAGCCATTCTGACAAATACAACAAGCTGAGCCGTGTCCATTACATCCAGCGATTCATCAAACTGCAGTGAAAAATATTCACAGAGTGACAAGTCCTCCAACACCTGTTGACCAACGTTATCCGACAGTAACTCGATCCTTCGTGTCACTGTTGTAGGACCAAGAGGCACAGCACGGAATGCAGCTTTTATGTCCTCTTTGTTTTTGAAGGTGCTGCAAACAGTCTCTGCGGTGACGGTCAATAGTTCCTTAAACAAATCCCCATCTGTAAAAGGTCTCTTGTGTTTAGCCAAAATGTGGCTAATACGAAATGACGCCTCAGTTGCAGCCTTACTTTGAGACGTAGGTTGTGAGAAAAGCGACTGTTGAGCCTTCAACTCCACTTTCAGCTCCTGAACTTTTTTGGCGCGGATTGCGCTCTTTGGTGGATAGCAGTCTTTGAATTTCGGATGGTTAGTGTTGTGGTGCCGCTCCAAATTCCCTCGCTTAGACAGTGCCTGTGGCTGGTGGCACAACATACACACACTCTTGTCTTTTACCAAGGTAAAGATGAATTCCTCCTCCCATTCATGATGGAAACTGTAGTTTTTCGCCCTCTTTCGTGGTGCCTCTGCCATGCTTGCTAACACTATGTGGACAACACAGCCGGGTAAATAAACAAACCAACGGCAACCACGCCCACAGGTATCCTGGGATAGCAGGTCTCTCAAAGGTCGTCTTCGGGAAAAAACGCCCATTTATTCTGTCGGTGAATTGCTTTGCAACACGCACAGGCCAATATGCAAATCCAGGTACAAGAGAACGCGCGTTCAGTTTAAGAATCCTCCGCGTTCATGAATTAGTCGGAGATCAGTATTTCTGAAATTATTTTGGAGCTCTTGGCCTCCTCCAAGGCCAAGAGCTCACACTGACTTTAATAACTTCATGTTTTCAAACAATTTGCATTTTGCACTACATTACAATTCCTGTAATATTTGTATTTTATATTGTAAACTGGCAACTTATATTTTATTGTATATTTTATTGTATATTTTATTTTAATTGTATTCCACTTAGTATTGCTAGTTTATGTATCCTTAGTATAGTTTGACCACATATTTAAATTTAAGACTCCCATATGTTTATTGTATGCACCTTCCTGCCAAAGCAAATTCCTTGTCTGTGCAAACTTTCATGGCGAATGAATCCCTTTCTGATTCTGATTCTGGTGGTCGGAGGGGCCGTAGGTGCTGATTGGCAGCCACGCTTCTGTCAGTCTGCCCCAGGGCAGCTGAGGCTACAGTTGTAGCTTACCACCACCGGTATGACTGTGTCTAAATGAATACTGGACTCTGTAAGGTGACCTTGGGTGACTTGAAAGGCGCCTCGAAATAAAATGTATTATTGAACTCATTATGTAACTGTCTGGAAGTACTGTTTAAAAGAGTGCTCAGATAATGACACTTTGAGAGAGCCTTTCTACTCAAGACATCATTTACGGTACTGTTTTAGAACTGCTCCTCCTTGATTTCAAGACTAAACAGATGGACAAATTCTTCTGACCTCAGACATTTAATTATAGAAATTCCACCACAGAGGTCTGTCCTTAACCACTGATCAGTTACAGTAATTCAAGATTAACAGCTAATGATTACTTTTTTTACTTTGATACTGTTTGGAATGCTCTGAATACAATTAACAATGTTTGAACGTGTTATTTATAAGTGTACACAAACAAGTAATTTGCTTTACATCCCTCATCCTTCCTAGCCATGCAGCTAAGCAAAGCACATGGATGGATTAAGAAACCATGGGCCCCTGGGCCTGGATGTGTCAAGGGCCACAAAAAAAACCTAACATTTCTCTTGGCAAAACAATTTCTTTTTTTTTCAGGAGTAATATTGATATTGTTGCTTAAAAACGCAAAAGTACTCGAGTAATCAACAAAATAAACAACGTTTATATTACAAACATATTTGATAGTTGTAACCATAGACTAGAGTGTACATTTGTAGCCCAAACAACCCTCTGTCTTTTTTGAAAAATTACCATCATAGGCTTAACAATATTATATCTTCAATAAATAGTGTGTTGGGGGTGCTTAGACACAGCTCTAATGCTATTGTTTTGCACTTGCTTTTTGGATTCCTCCCTACAGAGTTGAAGGGTCCATATTGCATGGAGTACTCAGCCCCTCTAAAGTTCTATAGATAAACTGAGGGGATGAACACTCAATTGAAAGGTATCATGAAGGTTTCTTTCTTGTGACATCTTCAAAGTGAATGTTTAGGCTATTTTTAATTTCAATCAGTAGGACTTTTGGGGCCCTGTTACAGTTTTTCTCAATTGGTTTGGCTCATTTCACGAAACAGAAATTACATGTTCAAAACAACTAGTGCAAACCTCCAAACCGCTGGGCACTTGTTCACAACAGATTGGAATTGTTCATTCCTTTAATCGAATTGCAATTGTATTAGCACATCCTTGTAAATGACAAGTGCAATTGCCTACAGTTTGCACACATTTCAAATGATTTGGCACATCTTTGAAATGGTTAGGTATAATTGCCTTCAATTAGGCCAACCATCAATTGAAAATATCTTGCTGGTCTAAACTGACTGTTGTTTCTCAGTCAAGTGGTTGTTCTCTGCAAAACATATTGGCATAATTTCCTTGTGTATATCATCACCTGCACGATAGTTCACTCCACTGTCAAAATCTTTCAGGCACATAATACCATGAAAAATATAATGGTATATACTGTAATATGGATCTCTTGGATCATCTGCTTACGGTCATTGTCAGGTGCAAGTAGAACTTTACAAAACAAGGGGACACATCCGATCACCAATCACACAGTAAGTTTAGTTAGCTGACAGGAGCTATCCAGCAGTATCAATGCTTCCATCAAATATATAGAGCTTGTCCCAGGCCAGCTCGGGGGAAACATCACTGTTTGTGCTGCCATTTCAGAGAATGGTGTAGTCACCAACATTCCCAGTCTTGGCCCATACGATACCCAGACACTCCTGGTGTCCTTGGACCGCCTGCACTCCGATCTTATCCCTCTACATGAGAGGGGTTTGGTAGGGCCTCACTTTCTTACATTTGTCGAGGATGAGCAGGAGAGTGAGGACGACAACTAGTGAAACTCCAGCTTTGCTTTACTTTCTTACTGTATGTTTCCTTCTTGCCATGAAATGCACCCTCTGCAACTCTGACTAGGAAGGGGTCAGATGCCTGAAAAGTACCGTGGTTACTCATACTAGTCCCCTCAGTGTACAATAGAAATCATTTGATGCTGGGATATACAGAACAGACAATAGAGGAGGTGCATTTCATGCCAGGCTTACTGTAATGCACCCCCTGCTAACTCTGACTAGGAAAGTGTCACTTGCCTGAAACTTACTGTGGTTACTCATACTACTAGTGTAGGTTATACATAATGTTAGTTTTGATGTGCTTATTGTATGAAAGTATATTGTGCTGTACACATTTCCTGTAACAGTAACCATGATGTATGGCAATTACAGTAACAATTTCCATGGCAGTGTAAGTGCAATATGTGATGTGAAACCTTGTAGGCTACTCTTGAATTACTGTAATATTTTTTATGTTTGATACACATTTACATGTATTCATTTCGCAGACGCTTTTATCCAAAGCGACTTCCAAGAGACAGCTTAACAAAAGTGCATAGGTCAATGATTCTAAACAATGAGATAGCCCCAAAAACATTGTGGTTAGCCAAAACATGAAGCATACATTACAGTATTGTTGCTTGCTTTTCTACAGGTACACTCTTGCACTTTTGAGGTTCATGTTGTTTAGTTATAACTTGTTTGGCTACATGCTCTTATGGTTCTTCTCTTTGGCACTTACTGTATTTGGGTTTTTCACAATGTATGCTTCATGTTTTGGCTACCCGAAATGTTTGGGGCTATTGCGTTGTTACTGTATGATCAGTGACCTATGCACTCTTGTAAAGCTCTCTTGGAAGTCGCTTTGGATAAAAGCATCTGCTAAATGAATACATGTAAATGTAGATTGAGACACATTTATTCTGGAAAGAAAACATCTACTACAGTAACTGTAGTACAGTGCACATAAGGGATATTTCTAAGGTTCACTGCCATACTGACGAAACATCTAAACATTTTGACCTGCAGTGTTTACACAATGCCAAAGGGACTTTTCATTTTGGGGGCACTGACTATTTGTATGAGAAAAGGATTTAGTTTTGACTGATAAGTTGTCTGTTTTAGGAAAGAGATGACCTTTTGCAGGTGTTCTATGGTGTTTTGCTGAACCATCTGGGTAATTTTGGCAAATGTATTTAAAGGTTTGAGCATGTTCTCTTTTTTCTCGAGAAATGAGCCAAAGCAATTGAGAAGGAACTATTCATTTTGGGGGCACTGACTATTTATATGAAAAAATGATTTGGTTTTGAAGCATGAGTTAACTGTTTTGGGTGAGATATGACCTTTTGAAGGTGATCTATGTAGTTGTACTGAACCATATAGGCTATTTTGCTAAATGCACGTGGAGCTTTGAGAATGTAATTTCTGTTTCAAGAATTGAGCCAAAGCAATCGAGAAAAACTGTGAAGACATTAATGACTTAAGCCTAGCATATACCGGCTACGGCGCATATCATCATATCAATACCCTAGTACATCAAGTTAATGACAGTGACGATACGCCGAGGCTCTGGGTTATGGGCCCCCTGAGCTCATGGGTCTAGGCCCAGTAGGCCTGTTGGTTAATCCATCCCTGGCAAAGCAGCATCATGAACAAAGACATCTAGCAACCTCAAACTCACTGCCCTCAACTCTTTTAGTAATACTTTTTTTTTTTACCTGTTTTGTTTATGAAATTTAGTTAATTTAAGCAGGATAGACATTTCTGTTTATCAAATGGTCATAATTAACAAGAAAATGCAAAGATTTCTGCCATAAGGTAACTTATTGCCCTTATAGTTTGGGTGTCGATCATGCTTACTGTCATGCGTAGTCACCACTCAAAGGCCCATTCTGTATTAGTACTTGCATCGTATAGGCCACAGCCTCCATGCAAAAGATTGAGTCCGTATTCACAAAATGTCTTAAGCCCTAAAACCAGCTCCTAAATCTGTGAAAAGTTAGGGGTAGTAGCATAAACATAAACTGCCTTGCAACATGAACATTTTGTGATAATGAGCTTAAAAAAAAGGTATCGTCGGGTTTTATGATTCTAATAGAGTTCAGGGGTCCGTTCTTCGTATTTTGCTTATTACATCCAATATCAAATGACACATCCAAGATAACATCATCTTGCTAATCATGATCTGGCTAATTAGGTTCTTCAAACACCCCTTTTGTTTATGATTAGTATAGTTGTATTGAGTTGTCTGGGATAATTGCACGTTCATGCGTCGGTTTAAAAGGGGGTATGTATCAACAGTCAAAACCTTGATCAGTAACGCTGCTATTTGCTGCCAATTCCAAAAAGAGCACCCCGTTCTTTTCCTAACAGAGCAAGAGCTTGCTCGAAGGTTACGCCGAATTTGAAGATTTAATCGGAATGCCAGGGAACACTAGCCTGACGTTGTCATACTCATAATTCTAGTCAGAATATGAGTCTGAGAACTCTCCGTTGGGCTGTGAGTATGGGGCGTGTTTCAACCAAACTCGTAAAACAAATGCCTCTTCGCTCAATTGGATAGACCTACAACCAATCAGAGCAACGTAATATGTTGTTTGTTGAAAACAAATTCAACCCAAGCGCTCTTTGGTGACGTGGTTGATTACGTTACTGTTGATCATCTGTCCATCATCGTATAAAGCCCGCCCTGACAATTTCATTGGTCCGAACAGCTCCTGTTCGGACATAGTTTTTCCCCAAACGTGCCCCCCCAGACCCAACTTCCCGACCAAATATTTTTGTGGGCGGGGATAAGTTGGGCTGGCAGCCAGGCTAAGGGAACACCTAAAAGTCTGAAAAATCCAGGAGGGCTGGCGAAAAGTAGCAGATAAATAAATGTGTAGTAGTGATCTTGTTAGACATTTTATCACTCATTACAGTAGGCTAGGCCTAAATGTTTTTGTATTGTAATATTTTCATAATTACTTTGTTTATCATCTTTAATGTCATATAATTTAATGTGCTTCCACCAACTATATGATGTAAATGACACCCTCACGAGAAAACCGATATTTCTCAATACGTACAGTTAGTGCTGCACAATGAATCGAATTTTAATCACGATCACGATTTTGGCTTTCCATGAACAAAATTTGCGTAAAATGGAAAATAGTGCCCTGTTGAAGTTTTGCTACATTTTCTTTGATTTCTTTTTATTCTTATGCCTTCTTTAAGGAGATGCATTGAATTTTGGTGATTAAAAGGACCCATTTTATTTTTATGCACATATTTGAACATTAGCCGAATTGTATCACAATATGGATGTGAAAGCAGTTATAATTAGCCTATGTGACAACATTTGTTTTAGTTAAAATCAACAAATAATCATGATCATTAATCGTGATTTGAATATTGACCAAAATAATCGTGATTATCATTTTGCCCCTAATTGTGCAGCCCTGCGTATATTATCGTGCCGCACTAAAGAATCCTGTCTATCACGCAATAATTTAAAAAATCTCCGCAAATTAGCCTTGCACCCTCCGTAACAGTTTAATGTCCTATAAACAGACAAGACATGGCTGTGAAAGACTTCCTGTATCACCTCTGCTTATAAAGCCACAATCAAATCTTGTTTACATAAAATAAGCCTGCCCCCGAGCAGGTTTAAGCTAATGAACATGTTGCTATGACAGCAAGTCCAGGATAAGTGTCAAAGAACCTAACAATCCAAGATCATGACAAATCATCATTAATCAAATCAGTTAGCGACATACGAAAAACGGCCCCTAAGAATAAAGTCACTTACAGAAACAACCCAGTAACAATGGAGATCAGGGTCAACAACTGTACGCTACTTGGCCATAGGGAAAATGCAGCTATGCAGCACAGAAGAACTAGGTATACCTCAGCAGAACACATAACAATGCATCAAACAAGCTCTCTGACTGCAGACCCCACATCAACAATTCATAAAGCTGCCTTTCTGCATATTCGTTTTTTCTTTACGAGATGCATGTATAAGAGACTGACAATTAGTTAAACATACTTATTTGATTAGAGACAACCTACAATTGAACATCTTACTGAACATAATACCTTATGTAATATTTCTATGATTAAATAATTGACAGATATCCATCCCCCGATCTAATCACTGTGTACATAGTTAATAAGCTTCTTGAAATTATCCATAGCAACAAGTTCAACCCCCCTACCCCCTTTGTTTTAGCCCAAGATTTCTCCCCATTCTTACCAAAAGTTAGTCTGAGTGGCTTTGCAAAAATGTCGTAGGAGGTAACTCTTTCTGAAAAATGTGTGTCCTCATGTGTTTGTACAGAGCACTACTTTTAGAAAAGGGTTCGCTACATTTCTGACATTTAAAAGGTTTCTCTCCTGTGTGTGTCCTCATATGACAAACCAGACTATACTTCTGACGAAACCATATGTTACATTGTTGACACTGATAAGGTTTCTCTCCTGTGTGTGCCCTCATGTGAATAACCAAACGAGATGGACGAGTAAATGATTTGTTACATAGTTGACACTTATATGGTTTCTCTCTTGTGTGTGTCCTTATGTGTTCACGTAGAGTATCCCTTCGAGCAAATAGTTTGCTACATTCCTGACATTGAAAAGGTTTCTCTCCTGTGTGTGTTTTCATGTGTTTAACCAGATTACCCTTCTCAGCAAACAGTTTGTTACATTGTTGACAGTGATAAGGCTTCTCTCCTGTGTGTGTCTTCAGGTGTTTAACCAGACTACCCTTCTTAGCAAAGCATTTGTTACATTGTTGACAGTGATTGGATGTATCTTCTGTGTGTGTCCCCATATGAAAAACCAAAGCACCTTTTCTACTAAAAGTTTTGTTACAATGTTGACACTGATGTAATGTTTTTCCTGTGTGACGTCTCTGTGGCATATTTTCCCTTGGTCGAACCCCACTGTCTTGTGTCCTGTTCAGAAGAAGCAGCACTCCTTCATGTTCCACCTTCTCCAAACTCTGAGCTGTAAAACAGTTTGGAAATACAACAGAGAGGGGGTGAGAGTCACTGCCTGGTTCTGGTGCTGCACAATCTTGTCCATCAAGCTCTGCATTGATTTGTTCCTCAGTTGTGTTGCTGGGTAGAGAGTCTCCTTCTCTGTTCTCCACTTTAACAGTTTGGTCAAGATGTGAACATTCAGAAAAGTCCTCCTGATCCCAGTCATGTTTCACACTGGTAGAAGTGAACATGGAATGTGTAGTTTCAGACTGCAGTCCTTGGAGCTGCTCTTCCTCCTGACTGGTCCACAGCTCCTGTTCCTCTTTAATCTGTTGGGGTTCCAGGAGAGAAAGCTGCAGCACATCTGGGGCAAAGAAGAGTAGGTTTGTAATCAACGTAGTCATTATGCAACCCAACATGTCTGACAGCTAAAACCAGACCAATTATTGTGATCTTAGCATAATATGCTACACATTGAAGGCTTGACCCCCAAAATTGTATCTGTGCAAAAAATATTTTTGGGAGCATTTGTGCAAGTGCAAATAATCATTATGGTGCAACCTGCTTTAAATTCTTTACAAAGTGCTCGATAGTTAGCCTACTGCAGTGCCTGCTGTGAGCTGATACAGTGACCGGTCTACCCATCTATCCAAAGTTACACAAGCTAATACTTACTGTATGTTCTTAACTTGAATGCCGATTTTAGTTTAAAAAAATATATATATGAAAAGGGCCCCACCCTTTACAGTGCGAGTATTTGACTCACATTTTCCCGTAAAAAATAGGTATGTGCGAACCTTTTATTCTTAGTTATTGGAAAATAAACTAAATCATTTTTTTTATACATTTCTGGGTGTGCTTGCTTGCGTCGGTTGCAGATGGGTCAGTTTATTTGAAACAAGCCAAACCCCCTTTGAAACAAGCTATTCTAACAATGTTGTCACCACAGTATTTTTCAGATGGAATCACGATTCAAACAATACCATTTGCTAAGTGAAAATATGCCCCCAAACACGTAAATAAGCTTGATATTTATTTAGGGGGAAATGACAAATTCAAGAGAAGTTTGCTGGAAACGACCATTGTCAGTAAAAAGCCAAAAGCGACCAACTCAGTGTAGAGCCCTAAGTAGAGAAGCTGAATTGTGCTAAGAGCAAGCTGGCCTAGCTTCTGTTGCTAGCCAAACTTCACTGAATGTGCCGAAATTGAAAAACTTTTATTTTGACATGAAGTGGCATTGACTACAGCAACGCACCACACAAGCTTGAGTTTAAATACATTATTTAATGTGACATTACTTACTGTACATGCAAGTCTTGAATTGCTTAAATGTATGATGCTGCTAGTACACCACGGCACGATAGTACATACTGTGCAACAGTCATGAAGCCTAGCACGACATCTAAAGACTAAACTTTTGACACCGGCGTTGTCTTAGTAGTCCAAATATTGACGGATCCTTAGGGGGGGCAAAAGTCATAATAATACGCAGCGGCGTTACAATGACTTGGCGGGCCCGAGTGCAGATCTCACCAACGGGCCCCTTAACCGACCTATCGTCAGGCAAAATTATTGAGTGTTGAGCTTAGCGAGGCGCAGCTAAATGTACTTATTATGTACAATACACATTGTGAGTTGATTGGTGAATGTTTGATTTTATTTTCGTTAGATATGCTAGCTTAATGTTAAGCCTATCTAGCTTTAGCTATTTTCCGACTAAATCCTGCACATGGTTTACAATATCTAACCTGGCTGCTGCCTTAGCCTATAGGCCTATACATGCATTTTATGACGTTTAATAGCCATGTCTAAAAGCATTCAATTAGGCTATAGCAGACAGTAAACGTTTTGTGATTAGCCTACCCTGGTGGCTGAGTTTCACACTCATTGCTGTTGGGCCGGGGGTCAGACGTAGCGTCCTCTTGAACACTTCGCCATAAATCCAAATGAAGATAATTTTGCCAGCTTTGCCACCCTTTCATCCTGCTGTTTGCGTTTGTGCAGCTTCCTGCAGTCACTTTTGTGTTTGAAGGGCATGGGGTATCCTACTTATCGCTTACTCAACGCAACACAACAGGATGGGAAACAACCGCAACATGTGTGGGTGGGCTACAGAATCTTTGACAACAATATTACTTAATAAAAACGAGAATCGTTTCATTCAGCAAAAGGCACGAGGTAAAATTAATTATTTGCTGTTGTTAAGACTGACTATTGTTAAAATGTTTATTGGGCAGGTGATAGCTCATAATTATGAATAACTGACACCATAATTGAGAAATTGAATTGATGGGATTGGATCATATGTAGTCCTTTTGGTGATTTGAGCGAAGCTAGGGGCCCGGTCAGTTCTTCAGGTAGGGTTGTCTCACTTCTACGATAAGATCGAGGACGGGCCCCCTTTCGCCACGGGCCCTAGTGCAGCTGCACTCCCTGCACTCCCTTTAGTTACGCCACTGATAATACGTATGTGTGCTATCTGGGTCTGTGCTCTATTTCAAACGTCCCTAATTGGTCCCCTATCAGGAAAGCTGATAGCCTATTTTGGATCAGATGGCTGTTGTTTTCGACCTGTCTGAGTAACCCACCCTACGCGCAGGCTAACTGCATTAAAATCGCATGACTTTGAACCTATACATTAGTCTGAAGAGCCATGTGAAATACTTTGAACCTGCTACTCAAAATACTTTTCCTTTGGTAATCATACTGGGGTATATTTCCTCAGAATGCGATGTCATGGAGCAAGAATGTTGCTTCGCGTTCGTTACTATACGGTTTGAATTACAGATTTTAAGGATTTTGTGTTGAAAATAGCATCTGATATTTACACAGATAACCAACATTCTTCTCTTGAATTCTATAACAAAGAAGGTATAATGTAAGACTTCTGTCTCCCCTTCGTTTGGTTGCGATATCAAGACGAAATCTTTCACTCTTTGATTCGCGCGCGCTCCCGCAAGGGGTTGCCAATCCAGAGAGTCATGCATCGGGTGATACAACACCGGCATGACCGAACGGTCGATGTTGGTAAGTTGTTTATTATATGGCATTTTTAGCTCTTTTCATTTTGTAAATGAAAATAAATGGTAGGCTAATTGTAGCTAGCTCTCAAGTCTTCTCACAGTGTGTTTCAGGTGTTGCCTATAGCAACCAATTACTTTTGGTAATAGAAAGAGGACAACACGGTTCTGCTAAAATGGCTTTAATTCCAACACAAATGACGACACAAGTGATTCAAAGAGTCTAGTCTTCGTCTAGTATCCGTATCAGACCGCAGATTACGTCAGAGCAGGGCAATAATAATCCGTATCAGACCGCAGACCGGCGATGAGGTCAATACGCGGCTGGCATGACTACCCATTAGCCAATCAGAACGCTCGTACTGTCGGTGCCATATAATAATACGCAGTATTTCACGTATACTAACACCGTAGCAACATGTCCACAGACAGCCGTTAGACATGAATTACAGACATAAAGCTAGGAATGCAAACAAATCTCTTAAATTTAATAGCAGCATTAAGAGCTTAATATTTTTTTTTTACCAGTGGCCATGTAGAGCTAGCGTAATTGGCTATTTATGTTTGCATTGCAGGGTTTCCCGCTGAAAATGTGTTAGTTAAGATGGTAGGGTGGGGTGCCGCTGTCAGAAAAAGTTAAATGGAATGGATGTGTGGCAACAGCAAACCCTTTTCTTTTTTTCTGTGAATTTTCTGTGAAAATCATTGCAAAGACTCATCGCAATTTCTTCCTGCATATCGTCCGCCATGCTTATTCTTAAATCTCAAGAGATTTCGCAAGATTTCTTGTGTTAACAGTCGGGAGACTGGTTGGAAATCTGTTTGTGTGGTGTGCTGTCTTTGTCAAATCATGGCACACCACACACTGTAGTAGCAAAACGGCGAAATCGAGGATTTTTGGTCCTCATGTTTGTGTTCTCTCACAGTTTGAAAATCTTATAAGATTAAAAAGATTGTTTAGTGTGTCCCCAGCATTAGGCGGACGCCTTAACTGTAAAGTGGAAACGCTGTATTGTGTGGTGGCGCACCGTATCCTATAGGATTCCGGTTCCTAGTTAATATCCAAGTTAATAGCCTATGCAATATTTCTCTGTGTCTTTCGTTGATATCGAGGAAAGCCTACCCAATGTGTTTAATTTCGTCCAATGTATTTTTTAAATTTTTATTTCACGTAATAATAGACTCAGAGCTATTCCGCCAATTTAAGAGCCGACGTCTGAAGACGCAGCGTTATTTCAAGTTCATTGTCTTTTCATCATGTTGATGAACTGATATTTCATTTGTTTTCCTTATTCAACCCTTATTTAATCTAATATCTTAACGGTTCCAATTATTGCCAGAATGTGCGGTGGTTAATGTGTTTACCGTATGCTTAGCGTCATGTCAGGCTAATTATATTATGGAACCGCATTAATAAAAATAGATTATCCGGATATTCAAAAATAATTTCGGATACTATTCAAATAGTCAAATCAGTTAAAATCCCCATCCCTATTAGGCATAGCTACGGTTGCTAGCTTTGTTAGCTAACATTACCTGACACTAATCACCCCCCATACTACCTGTACATCTTGCACACGAACACGGTGCTCGATAAGTCTCAAACTTTTCAAGACTTTGTAATCTATGTCTTGTTCTGTAGAGCCCCTATCCACCCAAGTACCTCTACAAAATATTCATTGTGTGCCAAAATGATATCCCCTGACAAGCCATGCTGATCAATTTGATCTACTAAGGCCAGCAAGAAATCTCTGACACCACTTATGACTTCCATCATCTCTAAAATCTAAATGGATGGACTGCATTTATAAAGCGCTTTTCTACCTTAGCGGCACTTTACAATGTTTGCATCTCATTCACCCATTCATACTCACACTCACACATACCGACGGCAGCGAGCTACCATGCAAGGCACCGGCCTGCCCATCAGAAGCAACTTGGGGTTCAGAGTCTTGCTCAAGGATACTTTGGCACATGGCCTTGGAGGAGTCGGGGATTGAACCCCCAACCTTGCAATTAACAGACAACCCTCTCTACCCCCTAAGCCACAGCCCCCCGGATTTCTCAGCGGCCGCCCCAAAATCTAACTGTCCCTATCTGCCTTCGATCTTGTGCAGCTGCTTTGGTCTGGAGATAACCACGCCCCTCTCGCTTGTACGTTGGATTGGAACTGAATACAGCACAGAATGTTGAGAATTAAAAGTCCAATGAAATGTTGTCTTTACAAAAACGTCATTTTGAAATAAGTAAATTGATTTATTTATTGATACAGGTACTGTAATTGGATTCAGCAATATAATTATATGATGCTACATTTAATGCCATCTTTTTTAATTTCAGGGTTTATTTCATAGCCATATTTATTTTGTGTCCATTTAATTACCTATCTACTTGGACTTAATTTGGACTTAAACGGCATTCCATGCTGAGCCAGGTCTTTTCTTTACAATTGAGTTTTTAGGCTACCTCTATATTGTTTATAACCCACTCAATCGCAAGAAACGGGTCTCACAAAATTCTGCTTTTATCTTAAGGCTTAACTTTGACACGACACCTGGGTATGGCCGTGCTAGACCAAATATTTAATTACAGATGTATAGAATATGGATACAGCAGATTATAATCAACTGTAGTTATTATTCGAACCTGTTCGGTGAAGCTTGATCGCAGGTTGAGTGACAATGTCCAACAAGCGTTGAAGTCGCAAGCTCTCCTCCTTTGAACGATAAATCTCCTCTTCGAACTTTGCAAATGATTTCTCAGCGAATGCGAATATCTCCAAAGCTGCCGTTGTTAATCGCTCATTGAGATAATCCCTGAACACATTTAGTTGAGACATTTAGGTGGTTAGAAACCTCGCATTGTACAAAACGGTAGTTCGATTATGTTAGCTATCTTCTTCTTCATGCGCGTTCTTTCTAACCGGATGTAAACAAGTCAAGCTTTTCCGGTGATCACTGATCAGTTCACTTCACTGGCTTCTCCGAACTAACTGACTCTGGCGATTTCTGCTGTGGTGGAGTTTGTTAATTTGTTGCTTGACTGCATAGACCCAGAGCCATAGAAAAATATGACCTTTTCCATTTCAATGGCGATAGACGGTTTGAACCGAAACTGTACTAGTGGTACGTGCCAGGGGAGCGAGTGGTAGCCTACGTGACAGTAGCTAGTGGTACGTGCCAGGGGAGCGAGTGGTACGTGACAGTGGAGCACGTACCACTATCCACCACTAAACATGTCCATACATCCAAACTTGCATCCAATTTACATGTAACAGACCATTGGTCAAAACTTTATATGCGCTCTCCCTCCGTCAAGCAACACTTGACACCTGCATGAATGTTCACACCTTTATTGTGTGAGCCCAATTAAGGTGGAGCGCCATCTAGTGTCCCAAACAAGATTAAAACATGAACCGAAATGGCTCCTACAATGACCTTAGATAGACTCAGGCTGTTTTATCAATCCTAAAAACGCTGAGAACGCAAGTACAATCTTTTGAAGAACGTTCTTGCAAGTGTCCTTGCGAGAATGGTCTTGCAAGTCCGCAAGGACTTCTGGGAAATCAGAAGCGTTCTCGCTGGCCAAGTCACCATCTGATGCATCCTCGATAAAAGGGGCGGATCAGGAACATTTCCGGGTATTTTTGGCGTTCTTGGTGACTTGTGTTCTTTGGAATGGAACAGTACTTCGGCAACGAAAGATGACGTCCAACGAGTTTGCAAGAACACAAGAACGGAAAAAAACGTGGATTGATAAACGGCCTCAGTCTGGAGATGGAAAAGAACAACAACACAATTTACTGTAGGACTAGAATGAGAGATGCACTTTGAATAGAAGTGCTGACTTCAGGAAAAGGAAGAGATAACCAGAGCAGGAAATGCCAACTGTTCATAGGTGCGTTCGACATGACCCGACTTCATGCAGCGCTGCAGCCGGCTGCAGGCGGCTGACTTGAAACAGTGAATTCTGGTTAGACTTTGGCTGTTTATCAATCCGAAGAACGCTGAGAACGCAAGTACATTCTTTTGAAGAACCTTTGGCAAGCCTCCTTGCGAGAATGGTCTTGCAAGGACGGAGAATGAATTGAGATGGTTAGAGTTTTCGTGGACTCGCAGCATTATGATAACACTGACTAACTACAAAAACTAGATAACAAAGCTAAAAAATGAAGTAATTTTACGTTTTATGTAGCCCTTGCTAACTTACAGTACATGTTAACTAGTGTCTGCACTGCACTGAGATGCTACTAGCTAGGTTATCGACAAGTTGGAGCAAATGTACAAATTAGCCGTTTCATCAATAAAATAAGAACATTTTCAGCGACTGAACTGCCTATTTCTCGTCACATTTGAATTCCGATGCTGATTTACACGTACCGTTTAGCTGAAATATAAAAAATGTAAAAAATTACAGTTGTGAGGTTTGTCCGCCTTGCTTGACATCTTGCAATGACTTCTGGAAATCAGAAGCGTTCTCGCTGGTCAAGTCACCATCCGATGCATCCTCGATAAAAGGGGCGGATCAGGAACATTTCCGGGTATTTTTGGCATTCTTGAGCTGTGTCTACTATCGCGCACTTGTGCACTTCGAGCACTAACTTTCAGTGCTTAGGGCGCTTCACTCATACCCCCTTTCCACCAAAGTGAACCGGGAGCTAGTTCGGAGCTGGTGCCAGAGCCAGTTCGGAGCTGGTTCAAGAACGGAGCTTACTAAGAACCGGTTTGCTTTTCCACGGGCGAGAGCCACCACAGAGCCACGTCATTAAGTCTCTGTATACGTCTCATATTTCCCAGCAACGCTAGCGCGGTAGCGCCAAACACAACATCAACAATGGCAGACGTTTCGTTGCTGTTGTTGCTCATGGTTTTGCGAACCTACATCGGCATCCAAACACAGATGACCGATTATATAGACCAATTATCACCCTACGTCACACAACTGTCAAGCAGTCTCAACTGCGCATTTCGGTTGTAAAAGACGAACTTCTCCCCGGTCTATTACACTTGGAGTGTCGATCAGGTCATCATATATCTCTGGCCACTGGATTGCATGGCTTGATATTAACTTTGAGGCTCTTGGCCTTTGGACAAATACATTTACGTTTCACTTGTCTATGCACAAAATCCACTTGACCCCGATACCCTTAAATAGCCTGACCATGTGATCAGCCAAAACTAGCCTGGCTAACGGAGGTCGCTTTCTCAGGCAAATGATGAATTAAACAGGCTTGGTTAAAGAAATCCGAGATTCTGGCTATCTTCATCAGGCTCGTATCTACATTAGGCAGTCCTCCCTGACATTTCTGGTGTAAAATTGAGTGAATCACAACATTGTGCACACTGCCAGTGAGCGAGTCTAACTGAGGCTAACGTCAAAACAGTGTAACGGGGACGCAGTCTCACTCATGGCCAGTTTCAACAAATCAGAAAAACAATCGGAGCAGCTGGCTAAAAGCAGAATTCACATATATCTCTTGAAAGCTGTCCTTCTCGACTTTTAAAATGTAAAATTGACTGTTAAACTGTAAAATATGAACTGTTAAATTATGAACTTAGTGACATGACGAAGACATGGTTGCCACTCGACTATGCGGTCTGTACCGGGCAACATTCTCACTCAAATTTCAAGACTTTCGTGACCCAAATCAAAATTCTGATGCGACAGATCAATGGGTAATCACTTTCTCTTTTAAAGGCTGTCCTCCTCGACCTTTTTGGTATTTTAAAATTTAACTATTTGTATTATCCGTGTGGTCCTTTTGCCATTAAAAATTCTATCCTTTCCCGGTTTCCTGCTGCCACATTGCGCGCGCATCCCGAATGTTTACATTACAATCGAGAATAATAAAAGTCGGAGCAAATTTACAAATTAGCAGTTTCATCAATAAAATAAGCACATTTTCAGCAACTACACTACCCACTTCTCTATACATTTTCATTCAGATTCTGATTTACAAGTACCGTTTAGCTGAAATATGAATTGTAAAAATTTTGCAAATGCGGCCAAAGCGTTTTGTTGGTCACGGTAACCCCGCCCCAAGCGGTTCTTTGTTGGTTCGTAAAGTAGACCAGCTCCGAAGTGGTGCTCATTGCGAACCACGTACGAACCACGTACGAACCACTTTTCCGGTTCCCAGTCTGTCGAAAGAGGAAGAACTGGTTCGCGATTAGGCACCGGTTCCGAACCGGCTCCCAAAATGCGTTGGTGGAAAAGGGGTATCACAAAACCTGCAGAATTCAGTGCACTGAAAGTACCCAGATGGCGCACTGCAAACGGTCCAAAAAAACAGTGTACAACGATGGACACTACTCGCCCTAAACGGGCGCCATCTTGGCTACGTAACGGAAAAGGAGGAGCCCTTTCGGCAGCTTTTTCCACTTGAGTGGAGAAGCGCGTTCATTTTGGCAGGTTTTGCGAGTGTCGCGAGCAGATATGCGTCCGTCACTTCCACCAAGTGTTTAACGTAAGTGTTCCATTTGAGACAGCACTTATCAGCGACGGAGTGCACTGACTATGTAGTGCACTGTTTTGCAGTGCACTGTATTGCAGTGCAGGGCTGCCAACTTTTCCAAAAACCTTGGCGTGAGATTTGGTAGCCCCCCCCGGGCGAGCTTTTGCGAGCTTCACTCCCCCCAAAGGCAAGTTTACACGGCTGCATAGCCGCGGGAACATATTTAATCAGGGGGGTGCTGGCGGGGGCTTAATGTTGCGGGGCGGCATGGAGGAACTGGGAGTAAAAATTGGCCCTGGACTTTGATCCAGACTGGCCCACCAGAACTGGCCCTATACGCCACCACAGCTGCCCTGCTAATGCAAGCATAGTCTGTGTTCAATGTGAGTTAGGGAGTTCAATCCTTAAAGCGAGCGCGCAGCAAACCACAAGAAGCTGGAATGTCCGACTTCACAGAGCCGTTTTCAACTCCTCCCCGACTGCAAGCGGCTACTCTCGCCGGTCGTTTCATGCAACCGCAGTCCATGTCGAACGCACCTACTAGGTGCCGTTGAAAACGGCTCTGTGAAGTCGGACATTCCAGCTTCTCGTGGTTTGCTGCGTTGATGTCAGTCATGGCCGATCAAGCGCTGTTTGCTTACTTTACTTTACTTATAATTTAACTCAGTCTTTCCGGTAGTGAAGAGGTTGACTGAAACCCTTTCTTCAACACATTTTTAATTCAATTAAACTTTTTTGAGCGTTGGCGAAACTGAAAGTGTCCGAATATTCCAAAACACGCGTCAAAGTTGTAGTGTGTGAGTCTGGCCAATCATGAAATTGCTGTGTCGTCACTTGAACCCGTGCAGTTGCTCTTGAGAAAAGCGCTCGGCTACACAGCCGGCAGTTCTCGAATCGATCTCACGGTACTTTGATGGCGACGTCACAGTGACGTGTCCTCGGCGCCGTCTCAAGTTGGACAAAAAGTCTAACCAGAATGCACTTTTTCAAGTCAGCCACCTGCAGCTGGCTGCGGCGCCGCATGAAGTCGGGTCATGTCGAACGCACCTAATGTTATCCAAGTCACTGAAGGAGGAAGTGATGTCCAAACCGAAGACCCGCCTTGACGAGTCACTGACAGATCGCATTTCCATTTAACACCAGAAAGAGCGTGGTGACAAGTACATGTTAATGCAATTGATTGGGGGCACTGTTTCGCTGCTCCACATTGAATTGTATTTTAAAAATGTTTTTTGCCATTTAAATAAGGAAACCTTGTCAATATGAAAGGCAATTCAATGAGCGTTCATTCAAAATTGTATTCAAAAATATACAAACTGAATTGTGGATTGTATTGTCATTTGCATATTAAATTGCCCTTTGACAACTGCTTGGCCATTTGAATTGAGGATTGCATTGCCACTTTGCACATTGGAAAATGCATTTATATTTGAATAAAGAGTCTAATACACTTCCATTGGAAAAAGGTGTCAATGGACTTTGAGGTTAATGTCCATTTTACCCACCGAACTGCTGTTGAACTGATATTCAACCATGACAAGGTAAACTTGGTTTTTCAGTCAATGACTCCTTTAAAAAAAGACACTAGAGGTCTATCCTTTTCAGTGTGGTCCAGTGGCAAAATTGTAATTTTTAAAAGTTGGTTATAGTTAGTAACTCATGAAATAATCCTATTCTTTACACATAATTTACATCCGGAGATGGTCGTGCAAGACTTTATACTGAATTTAACATATTCTGGCCAAAATAGTCCAAAATGTTACTTTTTTCAATTGATTTTAGACTTTTCCCAAAACGTTACTCGTTACGATCAAAGCAGTGGTTTCTTTGAGACGCTGGCCAAGAAGTTCTTGAACACAGCTCTATTAAACAACAGGAAACACCAACGGAAGTGACAGGTGTGTTTCATTCTGACAGCAGCTGTATTAGCTTGTTAGCAAGCTAGTGTAGCAGCAGCGGTGGGACTTTTTGTTGATCTCTTCTACTAACCTAGATTCTTCGCAGAGGTATTGTCCAATGAGCTCGAAAGTGGACATTCAAGTGAAGATTCACAACTGAGACATAAAGAGGAGTCATTTCTTTGTGATTGTGCTTCGTCTTCCTTCGTTCTGGTTTATTCCTCAGGTCAGTACAGTAGTAGCCTTGCTCCTTGGCGCGACAGCAGGCGTACCGTTGCGAGCCTACCGATCTGTTTGTCTGCGTACTGTAGTGTACAGTGTCGGAGAGGTTTGAACCTGATTGTGTGAACTTGATGGGGAAATGGACCTCTAATTATTAAAATGAAAAAGTGGATGCAAGGTAAATACTTAGACGGGCATTCATTTGATGCGTATACTCTGACTTATCACTAACCTGTCTGAGATGTTAGGGACAATACCGTCACTGAGATGTTACCGTTTGTTTTGATTATCTTTTAGCCAACTATTAGTTCCATCGGTAACTCCGATGATCACAAATGGATTGGCTGATGTCCCAGCATCTTTACTAGCTACTTGTATTATTCATTATACAAATGAACATAGTACTGCCTAGGGACTGGGCCATATAGACTACTTGTGTAGCAGGTTCGTCGAGATTTCCTCTTAAACGCCATCTCCATCTTGTTGTCCATCTTTCCCTAGTAAGAACAATACTTACAGTAAGTACAGGGACATTCCCCCCGAGGCAAGTAGGGTGAAGTGCCTTGCCCAAGGACACAACGTCATTTGGCACAGCCAGGAATCGAACCAGCGACCTTCTGATTACTAGCCAGATTCCCTAACCACTCACCCATCTGACTCCCACACTTTTGAGTCCTTTAACAAACTTACATTGCCTGCATTCCCTGAAGGGGTTTGGTTGGGATCTATTGCAGCATAGACATGGAACTGGAACTATGGTTAGGGGTTGGTAACCGTAACCCTCTCCTCCCAACTCCAGTGCGCGGCCCCATTGTGGATCCCCAGCTTCCGAGGGCGGCGGGGGAGGGAGAGGCAGCCTGAGGCAGAGGCAGCCTGAGGCAGAGGCAGCCTGAGGCAGAGGCAGCCTGAGGCAGAGGCAGCCTGAGGCAGAGGCAGCCTGAGGCAGAGGCAGCCTGAGGCAGAGCCCAGGGGGCTCCATGAGTAGGACAGGGTACCAGCAGCAGGGGGGGGTGCTGCGGTGGCGGCGAGCCCCAGCCCAGGACAGGGCCACTGGGCAAGGCAGAGGCGTGGAGGCGGCTTGCTGGCTACCACCCGGAGCTCTGCGCCGGCTCATCGAGCTCCCCGCTCCACCGCTGTCCAAACACCAGCTGAAGAGGCTGGAGGAGCACAGGTGAGACACATGGAGCCATAAGAACGACCAGTGTTGTAAAGTACACAAGAATATGCAACCAGATATAGGTATGAAAATGAATTAAGTTGTTGAATTGCGCCATAAGTGGGGCTACAAAGTCAGTGATACTTACATGGTTCAAAGATGAAAATAACCTTAAATTATAGCTGTATGCACTGTCAACGTATTATTTCATAACATAAAAAGAAGGAAACCTTACTGCTTGTGAAGTGTTAGCGTGTGGAGTTACAGTAATAACCAGCGCATGTGTGTGCAGGTACAGCAGTTCTGGCTGCTCTCTCCTGGAGCCCCTGATGCAGCGCTACTGGGAGTGGCTGGTGGGCCGCGTCCCTGCCTGGATCGCCCCCAACCTCATCACCATCGTGGGCCTGGCCACCAACGTCTTCACCACCCTGGTGCTGGTCTACTACTGCCCCACCGCTACTGAGCAGGTTTGTGTGTCCTGTTGGCAACACTGTTGGCAAACACTGAACGTAGGAGGCTGTAGTCGTTAAGTATCTAAACTAAACTGTCAGTTGACAGGCTTGGATGGCATTGTCAGTATGCAGGTCTGCTGTTAACAGTTTTAGCAACTGGTACGTGCCAGCAAAGGTTTTAACGGTACTTTAAACATTTCATTGACCTTATCAGTCAAGTAAATGAATGGTACCTGTCAGTGTCTTGGCTGCTGTGTTTTAGCAGCAAGAGTCGAGTTTTATCGCCACATGTTTGTTTACGCTCTCTCAGCTACACGAGCGCTTGGCATAGTTCAATTCTTCTGTTCTAGAAGGCCACCCCGTGCCCAGGGGGGCTCAGGTTACCGCCAGGCCACATCTGATACCCCCCCACCCAACCCCACCCCCAAGAGCCCTGGGTTGACACTTGTTTTAAAAACATGCCCAGACAGGGTTAACTTGGCTACTGCTGTACACCTTTTACAGAATGTAACCCTGTGAGGTTTAGTCTCTAAGGTCAACATGGGCCTTGGAATAGTTGAGAGGATTAAAGCAGTTAGGAAGTGAAGAAACTCTTGTTTACCGTTCAAACACCAGTCAGTATGACCGAGGCCAGGTTCTGTTAGCCCGTATCAGGCTACACATACCCAGATGCTACTTTATTTCAACTAGTCTACCTCACTTGCTCTTGATGGCACCCCTTTCGTAACATAGCTAAATAAATCACATTAACATCATTCAGTTACTATAAAAATATGTAAATATACTGGTGAGCTAACATTCGATTGGAGGTATGAGGAGAAGGAGAGGTCCTCCTCAGGAGAATCTGTTTTCAGGCGTCAGATGTGCTGCATGGTAGGATAGTAGACTGGCAGCTGAATACTCTGCTGGAGTCAAAGATGGGGGAGACACTGAGAAATGTGGTCAAACTTGTTTTACTCTCTAAAAATGGAACAGCTTCCATCTCTCTCTCTCTGGTCCAGACCTTCCCTCACCCTTAGTTCCCTTTTGTAAGACAAAGGTTGAGAACTACAAAGGCATAATTGCTTACGAGGTGTTTATCTATTTGTTTGCAACCTACTCTGCTCTGGTCACATGGGGTGACTAGTACAACCTGGACTAGAGAAAGGAGTCATCCTTTTAAGACATGTTGCTCTTCCTACGCGTCATACGTCACATGTTTGACCTTCACGTTGTCAGGCTCAGGTCAACATTAAGTTGATAAATGTCACTAAGTGAAGCTGCCCATGTCCCAGAATGCCCTGACCTCTTAAAAGGGGCGTACAGCCCATGTGTCCTGTTACTGACAGCGAGTTGGACCTGAGTGATGGATAACACCAGCAGAGCCAGAGAGAGGCCAGGGTACAGCAGTGCAGTGTTTGGTATGAACAGCATGCTAATTACCTGTAGGGTATGAATTGAATCTGACTAAATCAACCCAGTTTTACTCATGATCTTTATTTGCATTATTTTATCAGTTGTTGGTATGTTTTAGAGAGATTTATGAGGAAGCTTTTACATTTGGATGAACAATGTTGTTGTCTGTCCAGTCTGCTGTGGTAGGTAATGTGTTGTGTTCCTCCAGGCACCTCTGTGGGCATACCTGCTGTGTGCGGTGGGCCTGTTTGTGTACCAATCACTGGACGCCATCGACGGAAAGCAGGCCAGACGAACCAATAGCAGCTCCCCGCTGGGCGAGCTATTCGATCACGGCTGTGACTCTCTTTCCACGGGTAACTACGTCCCTACATGCAGGGGTGCTGTTTCTCCGTATGTGTGTGCTAAGACGTGTCCTCGCCCAACAGTGTGTGTGCTAACGTAACGGGTGTGAACCTGTGAAACTCACTCCTCAGGTATGTAACAGGCCACCCGCGTCGACGAAGAGCTAGCTTTTCTTTGGCGTAGTTGGTAGTGGTCGCGCTTGGCAAGTCAGAGGTTGTGTGTTCGAGCCCAGCGAGTGGCGAACGACACCTTGTTGAGACGGAGCGTGGCTACGTCCGTTACATACCTTCACACTAAGACGTGTCCTCTCTCAACAGTGTGTGTGTGATAAGACGTGTCCTCTCAACAGTGTGTGTGTGCTAAGACGTGTCCCCTGTCAATAGTGTGTGCTTGCTAATGCTGGGGACACACTGAACTATTTTTAACTTGGAACCGGAATCCTATAGGATACGGTGCGCCGCCACACAATGCAGCGTTTCCCTCAGCACTTTACAGTTAAGGCGTCCGCCTAATGCTGGGGACACGCTAAACAATCTTTTTAATCTTATAAGATTTTCAAACTGTGAGAGAACACAAACATGAAGACCAAAAATCCTCGATTTCGCCGTTTTGCTACTACAGTGTGTGGTGTGCCATGATTTGACAAAGATAGCACACCACACACAAACAGATTTCCAACCAGTCTCCCGACTGTTAACACAAGAAATCTTGCGAAATCTCTTGAGATTTAAGAATAAGCATGGCGGACGATATGCAGGAAGAAATTGCGTTGAGTCTTTGCAATGATTTTCACAGAAAATTCACAGAAAAAAAGAAAAGGGTTTGCTGTTGCCACAAATCAATTCCATGTAACTTTGTGTTGCTCCGTGACTCCGTTTGTTATGCTTCTGTCTTCTCTCAGCTTGCTTTCTGATTGGATATTGTTTTGTGTCAATTGATAAACTTGGGGTTTGTCCTCGGGGTTCCCCCCACACATCAGGATTTCTGATCGCAAATATTCAACATGTTGAATATTTAGGATTCGCGATCGGGGCGCCTCCGACATCCTTCCGAGCAGATTCGGTCACTCTTGACACACCTCACACCAAGGGAACATCTGATAAAATAATCAGTAGAACCATCAAGATAATGACGTTACCTAGGTTTGTCGGAAGGGGTGAAATCGGCCCGATTATCCGGTAGTGTGTCCCCAGCATTAGACGTGTCCTCTCTACAGTGTGTGTGTGATAAAACAACAAATGTCCTCTCTCAACAGTGTTTGTGGTTCTGGGTACGAGCATCGCCGTGCAGCTGGGAACCAACCCCGACTGGATGTTCTTCTGCTGCTTCGCTGGCATGTTCATGTTCTACTGCGCCCACTGGCAGACGTACGTCTCTGGAACCCTGCGCTTTGGCATGTAAGTGTGTGTGTGTCTCCTTAGGAGGAGTTAGAGAACATGGAGAGGGAGGGTTGAAGGAGGCTGTACAGAAAGGGGGGGGGGGGATTGCTCACAGTGAAGATTATCTTCCCCTTCCATAACTCTCCTGGCCCTTAATACAGAGCTCATTCACAAAAGGCTTTGGAGAAGTTGATCCAGGGTTGTGGCAACCCATTTGAATTAGTTGTGTTTTACATGTACATATAATGGTGTGAAATATGAAATGATTTGACAAATGATAACTTCAGTGCAGTTCAGAGGTGTGTGTTTGTGTGTGTAGATTTGACGTTACAGAGTTACAGATCTGTCTAGCGGTGTTACAGATGTGTACAGCTCTGGTGGGACCACGGCTGTGGAACTTACCGGTAATCCTCTCAACCAATCAGTAGCCTGCTTTCCCGCATCCTCTGAGTGGTGGGGGGTTGCTGAGCGCCTGCTGAATGAGACTCTGTGGTACTCTCCACTAACCCTGCTCTAAGGCTCGCTTGTCTCTGCTTGTCTCTCCTGTGGTGTAGCATTGATGTGACCGAGGTGCAGATCTTCATCATAATCATGTATTTGCTGGCTGCCGTGGGTGGATCCACGTTTTGGCAGCTTCTGGTAATCGTCTCAATCACCCACCGTTGGGACTAGATCAGATACATGGAAGGCATTGAATGAAGATAACACTACTAACTAATGCCAATCAGAACAAATTTATCAGCAAAACATTTGAATATGAATTCACAAAAATGTTCTGTTGTGTTAGGCAGTGTTAACAAAATGTACGTATAATCATGACAAGTAGTAAACACTGTTTTCAATGTAGCCACGTCATGTGACGCTTTGTTGAACTCGACAGATTCCTGTCATCAACATCCAGATGAAGATCGTTCCTGCCATCTGCACCTTCATAGGAGCCATGTTTTCCTGTACAAACTACTTCCGTGTTATCTTCACTGGAGGTGTGGGGAAAAATGGATCGACGATAGCAGTGAGTTCTAACCCTATTGGAACGGTATCTGTTCCCGCTCGCAGCACGTGTTCTGTACAGCGGTGGTACCTTAGAGAGGTGGAACCCTTCCTGACAAGTCTACCTCACCGATTTGTAATTTCACAGTTTACATTTGCGAATGAAGGGTTCCTTGGCATACCTATCATGTCCTCTAAAATGTGTGTGTGTGTGTGTCAGGGAACCAGTGTTCTGTCTCCCGTGTTCCACATCGGCTCAGTAATAGTGCTGGCGATGATGATTTACAAGAAGTCTGCCGTTCAGCTCTTCCAGAAGCACCCCTGTCTTTATATTCTTGCCTTTGGCTTTGTGTCAGCCAAGATCACCAATAAATTAGTTGTAAGTATAGCTTAATGTATACTTCTACCACGTTGTATCACGAGGGATCATAACGGGGAGTGTTAATAATACATTTGATTTGTAATGTGTCTTTACAAATAAGATTGTGTTGACTCCTGCCTGTTTTCTCCTTAGGTAGCACATATGACAAAAAGTGAGATGCATCTCCATGATATAGCATTCCTGGGGCCTGGCCTGCTGTTCCTGGATCAGTATTTCAACAGTTTTATTGATGAATACACGGTGCTGTGGATTGCACTGGTGGGTACACAGTCAGTCTACAACGCAACTGAATTCATATGACCAATCTAGTCTCATGTGGAATTTGCTGACATGCAACTTGATGGACACTTGATTTAGAATCAAAGCAGGCATGAGGCAAATATGGGGCAGAATGATAAATAGTTGACTTAAATGTTGTCTCTTATGTTATATTTCAAAGCCGAGTGAGATTATTTTTCTGTGTTCTTTCCCCTCTTTCCTGCAGATCCTGTCTTTCTTTGACTTGGTGCGTTACTGTGTCAGTGTTTGCAACCAGATTGCCTCCCACCTTCACATTTTTGTTTTCAAACTCAAGCCTCTGACTCCACCTCCCTGCCAGTGACGATCAAGCCTCTGACTCCACCTCCCTGCCAGTGACGATCAAGCCTCTGACTCCACCTCCCTGCCAGTGACGATCAAGCCTCTGACTCCACCTCCCTGCCAGTGACGATCAAGCCTCTGACTCCACCTCCCTGCCAGTGACGATCAAGCCTCTGACTCCACCTCCCTGCCAGTGACGATCAAGCCTCTGACTCCACCTCCCTGCCAGTGACAATCAAGCCTCTGACTCCACCTCCCTGCCAGTGACGATCAAGCCTCTGACTCCACCTCCCTGCCAGTGACGATCAAGCCTCTGACTCCACCTCCCTGCCAGTGACAATCAAGCCTCTGACTCCACCTCCCTGCCAGTGACGATCAAGCCTCTGACTCCACCTCCCTGCCAGTGACGATCAAGCCTCTGACTCCACCTCCCTGCCAGTGACGATCAAGCCTCTGACTCCACCTCCCTGCCAGTGACGATCCAAACACCCCGACTCCCTTCTACTGGCCTCCTGCAGATGCTTCACATGTCTTCACCCTCTGGTGGTATTTACCGAGCAATACAAGTGACGTACCGTCTCCGGCACAGGCTCATGTGGACGAACAGACGATGGATCTTGTCCCCTTTATCAATTGAGTTCAATTAAGTTCTTTTATTAATCATTGCAGAATCGTGTGTAGCCCAATCTGTGTTGCCGTCGTCTTGATTGCCGGGCAACAGGAAAGCGTTTCTTCCTGAAATCTATGGCTACTTTTCATATATGCTGTTCTCTTGATGAGAAATGAAAATAGATTTCAGGATTGCAGTGGGATTGAGAATAGGTGGTACTGTACCTTGTTAATTTAATAGTTATTTAACTGGACAAAAACAAAAATATGTAATTTATCTTAAAGGAAATGTACATGAATAGTTTGAAAGGCTTTGCTTTCAATTGATGTTTTTTCTTCTTTTTTTGGGGGGGGGGGGGGGTAAATATATATACTATATAATTTAGCAATATTTGCATAACCTTACTTGTTGCCATCGTAAATTAACAAACTGTTAAAAGTGTTGATTGGGCAGTTTCTGTTGATTCATATTTGCTGCTTTGGCATCATCAGTCCCACGTACATTACTGTATGTGTATACTTGAAAAAGTCTGTCATTTTAATTTCAGACCGTCTTTCATCTATAATATTGCACATTTAAAAATGTTGGAGCACTGACCTCCCTGATATATAATGCGCACACTGATTGTTGGGCCACTAACTTTATTATTATTCTACTAAACTTGATGTTATACAGCACTATATGCAGGGTTGCTTAGCTGCTTTTCTGTATGTTAAACATTGCTGCTTAGATTTGTTTTATGTAGTAATGCTATTTATAGCTGCACTATAAGCAAAATCATTTATGTTAGTAAACATTTGTTTTCTGACTTTTGTATCTTTGAGCCTGTTTTAATTTTTCCTGTTAAGCTAATTTCCTCCATGAGAACAAAATTACGTTAATGACTTATTAAAAATTATGAATTATTAGCTTTAAAAAAAGGTCACATATTGTAATTAAGATGTTTGTCTGCACTGCGTGATGCTGTAAAGCAGATTATTTGCTAGTGTTTATTGGTGTGCCTGATAAGAACCTAACAAATGGCTATACATTTTACAAACGTAAGTCTCCAGACCCATTCATTGATATTTTCTGTCAAAGTTCTAGTTTTTAAGAAGAACATAGATATAGACAATCACATGTATTCAAGAGTAGTTTGGGTTCTTGTATAATTTTTCTGATGGTTGTATCATGTCTACAGAAAATGTGCATTTTGCCCTCTGCCAGGACAGTGGAGCTACTGAACTGGACAAATGTATGAGGGTACAACATATGAACAATGACGTGCGCTTCGCTTAAACCCTCACTTCATCTGTTTTACAGTAAAGTCCTTTACATTGACAATGTTGCAATGTTGCTTATGTTTTGAGTTCACATAGCCCCCAATATAATATATGTACTGGTTCTGTTGTCAGATCAGTTGTCTTGTCATTCTATAACTGGTCAAAGTTGCCTTAAAGTTTTTTGTTTTTACTGTATAATGGTCATACCTTTTCATAGCTATTTGGTATCTGTCCTGTACAGGCTTGTATTTTATTCCGTCCTTGTTACTTTTGGCCTCAGTCAAGCTCAGGTATAAAACGTGTTTTCCGAAGGCATAAACAGATCACTTGACAATCTTTCCTTCAACTACCAATGCAAATAAATATTGTTCTAACGAGGAAACTGCAACCAATTTGTGTCTGTTTGTCCCAGTATTTCACTCTTAATTTCTTGAGGTAGGGTGTGTCAGTTGTCAAATTTTATTAATTTCTTAATGTAAACACTAGTGCTGTGCACACATGCAATTACATGTATTATCTTTATTATATAACTCTTACTGGTAACAATATATACATGTTTTTTTGAAATCCCATCCACATCCCAAAATGGCTTCAATGAAGTAAACTAACAGGCTTAAATGACAAAGTAAACACAGCCATCTAAAAGGTGTACACTCAGTAAAACACTAACCGGTCAACAAACCAACAGAACAAGCTGTATCTTCACTGCATAAAGGAACCTGCTGCCGTTCCTCATGAGCTGTTAGCTGTAGCGACACTGGTGAACCATCACCGCCCAAAAGGCTCTCAGGTAGGACAACTTCTCCTCAGCTTCCTGCACCCTGACATTCTACATCAGCAGAGACTGGAGAGACTTACGAACTGTGGCCATCTCTTGCTGTTGCTGTGAATTCAAACAGATCCATTGTTGGTGGAGAATATGTTGTTTTTATGAATATACATTGGTGCCCCTTTGGTACTGGAGGGCATTATAACATGAATGGGGTTAGACCTAGAGTCTTAGGGGTCTTTCCACCACCAGAGTGCAACCACAGACACAATCAGACTCCCCCTGAGTCAACTTCAACCAGGCTTCTGTCATTCCCAACCACTCACAGTATCCATGAGAATCTTCTTCTGGAACAAGGCCATCTCTTGGCGTAGATCTCCCTGAACGGCAGTCAGCTGGCTGGTGTGGTTCTTCTCCATCGCTTCCAGGCTCTACCGGGGAAGAGTCAGGACACGCACTGTTCCTGTTTCACTTCACTCACATCCTTACCTCCAGCTAGCATGCCAACCACTCATCTATGATTGCTTTGCTACAGAGGTGAGTTTACCTGGAGGTACTGCTCTATAGAGGTGATGTGTTTACCTGGATGTACTGCTCTATAAAGGTGATGTGTTTACCTGGATGTACTGCTCTATAGAGGTGATGTGTTTACCTGGATGTACTGCTCTATAGAGGTGATGTGTTTACCTGGATGTACTGCTCTATAGAGGTGATGTGTTTACCTGGATGTACTGCTCTATAGAGGTGATGTCTTTACCTGGATGTACTGCTCTATAGAGGTGATGTGTTTACCTGGATGTACTGCTCTATAGAGGTGATGTCTTTACCTGGATGTACTGCTCTATAGAGGTGATGTCTTTACCTGGATGTACTGCTCTAGGAGCTGTTTGAGGGTCTTCAGCCTCTGACTCTGTGAAGCCTTCATGTGTTGAAACATCTTCTGCTGGTGCTGGAACATGCTCTGTGCTCAGGGACAAAGTGCGTTTGTAAAAGTCAAACTGAGGAGTTGTATAAGAGACCGAATTAATTACCAAAGTTCTGGGGCCTCATGTATAAACGTTGCGTACGCACAAAAAGCTTGCATACGCTGGTTTTCACGCACACTTTGTGATGCATAAAGATTTACGTGAGAATGTGCGGACCGTCCGCAAAGTCTTGTCTGGCTCTGTAACATGGCGAATTCTAACTGAAATGTGCCGAAACTCACCAAACATTACAAAATAAAGTTTCCACTACTTTGTTTATGACGTTGACTATAAAAGAAGTAAATAAAAAAAAGTTTTATCATTAATATGGATGATCACATCAAAATGCCAAAACCCAAAACAGGAAATTCTATATAGCCTTCCGTTTAATCCGCCACCACTTAATAACTTCAGTTAAACTTGAGGGTGTCAAACAAATGACAAAATCAGTCAGGAAATGCATGTCATGCTAACCTTATAGCTGCCATGCTGTTAAGATGCGCCAACACTCGTTTCTTCAATTAAAGTTTTACATCGGACCATTTCTTCTTAATTTCTGCCATGGTCCGGTTCTCTGAACCCACAGCATTTATGGCCCTATAATAATAATTTTATCTGTAATGCACTTTACATTTAGCTAAATCTCAAAGTGCTACAGGTTAAAAACAAGAAAGGGCGCAAATAGTGACAGTTTTCACCTTGGTTTCCCCTATTCAGCCTCTCGGCGGCAGAGTTTGAGGATCACAAATTGGCCGCCTACACATATTGTTTATGGTTTCAAGAAGAAACAGTTCAGATTTCCTGATGAATGATTGGTGTGTGTGTGTGGTGCCTGGCAAAACCTTACCAGAAGTTTCTCCTCCTGCTCCTTAGACTTCTGTACATCGGTGTCCCACTGGGTGAAGACTGCATTGAATTGGGTGGAGTACGCCTCTGTCACCTCACTCCTGCAGGGCAGATATCAAGTCCAAATGATTCATATGCATTTCTCTGTGTTCCGTTAATGCTCACGTTTAGCAGTTTATCAGCCTCTGACCTGTCTTTCTGTTGAGTCTTCCAGAGCTGCTCTATCTTATGATTGCTGGTTTTCACGGAAGCCTTAGTGAAGGTCTCCAAGCGTTTCCGCTTGGCCTGGAACGCCTTGGTTATGTCGGCTGGAAGCAAAAGGGACCATGACTCAGTACCGGTCCAAGCACATTTGGAGCCCTAGGCAAGATTTATCACCAGCACCCCAGAGCAAAACAAATAATTGTTGGAAGAGAATTAGTTCAAGTGCCACCCCTACCTCCAAATCTGTCCAGCATCTTCGTCACATTCCCTCTGAACATTCAGACAAAATTGTGAAAACCACAGACATTTCAATTGATCAGATTTTTCCGTGTTTCTAATCCAATAGACATGTATTTTACATCGCTATGGAGTTAAAATGTGTGAGCAGAATAGGCCTACACACAAAAACATTATGTGTCGACGGTACTGTACCCTTCGGTGATATTATCTTCTTCTTCAGAGGCGATTCTTTTCCTTCCCACCATTGCATCTGCCACAGAAAGTACAGAAAGCATTACATTGTCGAATTTAGGTTAAAATAACAATCCTGAAAAGAACTGGCTAGCTTCAGAATTTAGCTCATTAATAATAGCGGTAAACTGTTGATTACAGTAGCACCTTCAGTCACGGATTCGTTCATGTCGTTTCCGTGAGGGTGGCTCGAGGCGGTAATATGGCCTTTCGTTTTGGCTTTCTGAGCACATCCTTTGTTAGTTGCCATCTTGATGGGTTTAGCTATTATTTTTGTATGAAAACATAAAGATAAGTGAAGAAAATGAACAGATAATTTAACAGGTAAATCCAGAAAGCTAGCTAACGTAGCGACATTTACGACGGCTACAATAACCGCTAGGCTACTGTACAGTAGCTACTGGATTAGCATTCGATAGCTAGGTTATCTCTCTTCATCTCTTCATCTCTGGTGGGTTTGAGCTAGGCTAACCTCATAAAAAAAAATGTTTGACGTTGTACTTGTAGTTTTACTTACTGGTGATTTTCCACAGTTTGGGTTCTCTTTGGTCTGAGGAGAGAAGCTGTCAGGTAAAACTTTGAGGTAGACAAGTACAAGACCTGAGGCTGAGTGTCACTCACCCAGGGCGCCAAGCAACACTACGACAGTGCACGAGGATGGACCTGGATAGAAATGTTATTTAATTCTGTTGTAATTCGGTCTGTTGCGGCGCAGTAGAGGAAACAGAAAGTATTAGTTAATCTCCCTAGTCTTCGGATACCAGTCTTTGAATCATTTTTCACGTGGCTTATCTTCGGGTACGAGTCTTTGGATCCTTTTTCCTTCTAGAAGAAATCTTAGAACATCTAAACCAGTCAAGATAAATTTGAGATAGTTTGTTTAAAATTGTCCTTTATTATCACATTAGCATTAAATTATCACGGCAAACAATTAAACTGCTCTGAACTGTACGTAAGGTTTAAAAAGTAAAAATAACAAAACCTGTAGGCCTAATTATTACTTTTGAATAGCTACATCCCATCTTACTTCACTACGCGAAAGTGAATGAGGTAGGTTAAGCAAATCCTTTCTGTTTACTATACTTAAGTTAGGATACATAAACTAGCAATACTAAGTGGAATACAACTCGTCTGAGATACAGATCATGTGAAAAATGATCCAAAGATTCGTACCCAAAAACGCAGTCGGGATATTAACGGATCCTTTACCCGAAGACATGGTTAGCAGATGAACTAATCTTTTACCCAAAGACACGGTAGGGGGATAAACGAATCCTTTTCCAGAATACGGTAGCAGGTGACTTCTTTCTGGTACGAGTCATCGACCATTTTTCCAGTGTGTCTAACAGTCAATATAAAACAGGAACAATATATAGAGGGTTTTCACCGACGCGTCATCAGACCGGAAGTCGCCATCTTGGAGGCACTCCGCATCACAACGAAGTATTGGCACTGAAGTGTATCCCGAACGTCGTCAAGGAAAATGGTGAATTATTGCCGTGTTTCAGGTTGTACAAATAGGACAGATCGTGAAAAACATTTGGTATATTATCGACTTCCAAAAGTTTTTAAAAACCAGAGAAAGGAATGCCAGAGATTGTCATAGGAAAGGAGGCGCTTGTGGTTGGCAAAGCTCAACCAAGATCTACAAGGGAAAAATCTGGACAACATACGGATTTGTTCGGCACATTTCTTGTCAGGTATTGTGAAATGTTTATTTCAGTGGCTCAAAACAAATTTTCTATTGTAATGATAATATTTTAAATAGTCCAGATAGATCTGCACCGCCAATAAATCCTAATTTCTCAAAATATCGCGCCTTTTCTTGTGGTCCAAGTCCTTCCCTATATGCCTTTGGATCTTGGACGCGTTTTGATGACCATTTTGGTCCTTTAAACATGGCTACAGTTGTACCAAAGAGTATAGAATATACGTTATTTGGTTGTACTCCGTTCAGTTGTTTACACCGAGTGCCTCCAATATGGCCGCGCATCCGGGTTACCACCCAGAACATGAAGTAGGTGAAAACCCTCTATACAAAATTGTTACAATAGGTGCGTTAGACATAACCCGACTTCATGCGGCGCCGCAGCCGGCTGCAGGCAGCTGACTTGAAAAAGTGCATTCTGGTTAGACTTTTTGTCCGACTGGAGACGGCGCCGAGGACACGTCACTGTGACGTCGCCATCAAAGTACCGTGAGATCGATTCGAGAACTGCCGGCTGTGTAGCCGAGCGCATTTTCTCAAGAGCAACTGCACGGGTTCAAGTGACGACACAGCTATTTCATGATTGGCCAGACTCACACACGACAACTTTGACACGTGTTTTGGAATACTCGGACACCTTCAGTTTCGCCAACGCTTAAAAAAGTTGTAATTGAATTAAAAATGTGTTGAAGAAAAGGGTTTAGTCAGCCTCTTCACAAACGGAAAGACCAAGTAAAATTATAAATAAAGTAAAGTAAGCAAACAGCGCTTGATCGGCCATGACTGACATCAACGCAGCAAACCACGAGAAGCTGGAATGTCCGACTTCAAAGAGCCGTTTTCAACTCCTCCCCGACTGCAAGCGGCTACTCTCGCCGGGTGTTCATGCAGCCGCAGTCCATGTCGAACGCACCTAATATGTATCGTAGAGTTATGGCAATATTTTTTTACAATACGACGTCTGTTTAATCCTATTGGCTGAGCTACCATCACGCAACCTACTCTGCACCTGCGTCATACGATACGATACGATGAACTTTATTGTCCCGCTCAGGGAAATTTGTCTTGGTCTCTGTGGTGCGTCATCATAAATGCCTTGACAGTCATAGACAACAAACAATACATCCTCAGCCAAACATTATCAACAGTTACATAACATTATTGCACATATCCAATAACATAACACATACATACACCTCATAATAATACATGCTAAAAGATCACCGTAATAAAAGCACTATAAAAATTATTACATGGATTACAGCCTCAAGCAGCATTAAGAAGTTTTATGGAAGTTGGAACAAATGAGTTCTTAAAACGGTTGAGTTTGCAGCAAGGGACTCTATATCGCCTCCCTGAGGGTAGGAGGTCATACTCTGGATGGAGAATGTGAGAAGGGTCCCTTGCTATTCTCTGGGCTTGACTAAGAACAGATTGTTCGTAAATAGACTGCAAGGTCTGGTAGCTGCTTTTTCCAATGACCTTCATGGCCGTGTGCACCAGACGAGCGAGTTTAGTTTTCAGTTTTGCAGTGAGGTTGCCATACCAGGATGACATCCCATATCTGATTAAACTCTCCAGCACTGCCTGGTAAAATAAAACCATAATTCTTTTGTTCACCCCATATACCCTCAGTCTGCGTAGGAAATACAGTCTCTGCTGTAGACGGGAACACAAGATGTCAACATGCACATGCCAACTAAAAGTGTCATCTAAGTGAACCCCTAGATATTTATAAGAGCTGACCTGCTCAATGGGTGAGTCATGTATAATGACAGGGCTATGATCCCCTACTGATCTTGGGTCTAAGACCAACTCTTTAGTTTTGAGAACATTCAGAGTGAGGTAGTGAGCATCACACCATTGCACAAAGTTTTCTATTTCAGAAAAATAGGCTGAGTTACTGAAATCTTTGTGCAGTAGACTGACGATGGCGGTATCATCAGAAAATTTAAAAACGAGGTTCCCTGGGTGGCTGCCTGTACAGTCATTAGTATAAAGTGTGAAAAGAACCGGGGAGCAGACACAACCCTGTGGGGCTCCTGTGCTGATTGATTTGCATTCTGAGAGGGTGTTATTGACTCTGCGTCATGCGTGCATTCATTGCATTCACAGAAATTGCATGAACGGAGTTAACTAAATTGTATGGAAAAAAAGAACATTATTGATAATGTTTTGGAAATAAATCTTTAGTAAATTTCAGTTTAATTTAAAATGTTGTTCAAAATATTGTGATAAGTATTGTATTGTACACAGTATCGTGATACGCTTTGAATCGTGAGCTGAGTGTATCGTTACAACCCTAGTACAGTCATGTATAGGCTACTTGTGTGTTTTTAACAGTCAGTATAAAGCAGTATAATTGTCTGTGTCTGACAGTCAATATAAACAGTATTGTGTGTGTATAACAGTCAATATGAAGCAGTATAATTGATCCTAACTGATCCTATCAAAGCATGCTTAATTGATCTTTATCGCCCACCAGGACCGCTAGCCGACTTTGTGGAGGAGCTGGACATGCTCCTCAGCGTCCTCCCAGATGATGGAACCCCCCTGATAGTCCTTCGGGACTTCAACATCCACCTCCAAGGAACGCAGGCTGTCGACTTCTTGTCCCTCCTGACCTCCTTTGACCTGACGCTGCTGAGCACACCGGCGACCCACAAGGCAGGCAAACAGCTAGACCTCGTCCTGACACGTAACTGTATCACTGACTTAACCTCTGTAACCCCACTGCACACTTCTGATCACTACTTTATCCAATTCTCTGTCTCTCTCCCTCCAACCCCTCCTACGTCCCCTCCCCTTGTAACTTTCCGGCGCAACCTCCGCTCCCTATCCCCCTCCCATTTCTCCTCTATTGTAACATCCTCTCTCCCTCCCATTGACGAGTTCTCGTCCCACCCCACTTACACTGCCACCAACACCCTGTTAACCACTTTAACTGCATCACTTGACTCTCTCTGTCCCCTGTCAACCAGGCCTGGACGATCTTCTCCCTCCTGCCCATGGCTTACGGATGTTATTCTTGAAGAACGGTCCACCCTTAGGGCTGCTGAGAGGAGATGGCGCAAGTCCAAAGACGGTCTGGACCTTGATAAGTATCACTCCCTCCTTAAATCCTTCTCTTCTCACATAACTGGTGCTAAAACCCTCTACTTTCTGAACAAAATTAACTCTGCTTCAAACCCCCACAAACCTTTTTCTACCTTCTCCACCCTTCTTAACCCACCTCCCCCACTCAGCTAGGATTGAGGCCTGCCTCACAGACATCTCTGCCATCATCCCGGCCAAACCCTCCATCTCCCACGATCTCTCAATCACCCTGGGATCTGTGACAGTGACCCCTTCATCCTCTGCCAGGAACCTTGGGGTTACCATGGATGACGAGCTCTCCCTCACAGCCCACATTGCGGCAGTCTCCCGGTCGTGTAGATTCACCCTCTACAACATCCAGAAGATCAGGAGATAATTGTCCGAGCACTCCACCCAGCTGCTCGTCCAAGCACTCTCAAAGTTGGACTACTGCAACTTGCTGCTCGCCGTCTCCCAGCATGCGCAACCCGCCCTCTTCAGAGGATTCAGAACACAGCGGCCCGCCTGGTCTACAATCTACCCAGACGCTCCCATGTTACCCCGCTCCTCATCTCCCTCCACTGGCTACCCATCACGGCCTGCATCAGATTCAAGACCCTGGTACTGACTTTCCGAGCAGTGAACGGGACTGCACCCGACTACATCAAGTCTCTCCTGCAGCCTTACACCCCAACCCGCCACCTACGGTCTTCTTCTACAACCACCTGGTGGTCCCACCGCTCAAGACCGCCCGGTCCCAACACAAGCTTTTCCCTGTCTGGCCCCCCAGTGATGGAATCAACTCCCCACCTCCATCAGAGACACAGACTGTCTCCCCACCTTCAGTAAAAGGCTCAAGACGCACTTGTTCCGGGAGTACAATGGTATTTGAATGGTTTGCTGGACCCGATGTTAGTTTCCTCTAGGATCACAATGACTCTTGCTTAGAGACTTGTTGCTATTTTTGGTTAGTGGTAACTGATTTGAATTGTTGTTCTCGCTGTGAAATATTTTATTTTACTGTTACTTGCTTTTCCAGAGGTACACTTGCACTTATAGCGATTCATGTTGTTTAATTGTAACTTGTTTAACTACATGCTCTTCTGGTTCTTCCCTTTGGCACTTATTTTGGTCCAACGATCAAAAGACTCATACCCGGCAGATGAACGAGTCATTGATCTGAAGACCCGGTTGTCAGAAGAACGAAACATTGACACGGTTGGGAGGTGAACGATTCGATACGTGTTTGCAGTGGACGTATTCAGGCCAGGAAATTGGCTATAAAAAGTTGAGCAATTATGTGGAAGTACACAGAGCAGGGCGTTTTTTTTCTCCAAAACCGACTGTTTTACAGCTACATTTAATTTTGTGATTTTGTGACATAGGAAAGAGGTGTCAATGGACTTTGAGGTTCACTGTATGTCCATTTTACCCACCAAACTGTCCATTTTACCCACCAAACTGTGAAAAGGTCAATTTGGTTCTGCAATCAATGACCCCTTTAAAATTAAATTCCAAAACACAACATGCACAGCCGTTTTTGGTTTTCGTCTGGCTCCACCTAATAGCAATTTAAAGCATGTTAACTTTTAACTCAATGGTGACACACATGCAATATATTGTTGACTGACCAGTGTTGACTGATTACAATAGAATAAAATGTTCATGACTAAAATGGATTTGTTGTGTTTTTCTGTACAGAAACAGAACATTGTGACATGTACAGTGTACAGAGTGTAGTTGGGGGTCCCAGCGTGACATGTACAGAGTGTAGGAGGGGTCCCAGTGTGACATGTACAGAGTGTAGGAGGGGGTCCCAGTGTGACATGTATAGAGTGTAGGAGGGGGTCCCAGTGTGACATGTACAGAGTGTAGGAGGGGGTCCCAGTGTGACATGTACAGAGTGTAGGAGGGGGTCCCAGTGTGACATGTATAGAGTGTAGGAGGGGGTCCCAGTGTGACATGTACAGAGTGTAGAAGGGGGTCCCAGTGTGACATGTATAGAGTGTAGGAGGGGTCCCAGTGTGACATGTACAGAGTGTAGGAGGGGGTCCCAGTGTGACATGTATAGAGTGTAGGAGGGGGTCCCAGTGTGACATGTACAGAGTGTAGGAGGGGGTCCCAGTGTGACATGTATAGAGTGTAGGAGGGGTCCCAGTGTGACATGTACAGAGTGTAGGAGGGGGTCCCAGTGTGACATGTATAGAGTGTAGGAGGGGGTCCCAGTGTGACATGTATAGAGTGTAGGAGGGGGTCCCAGTGTGACATGTACAGAGTGTAGGAGGGGTCCCAGTGTGACATGTAAAGAGTGTAGGAGGGGGTCCCAGTGTGACATGTATAGAGTGTAGGAGGGGGTCCCAGTGTGACATGTACAGAGTGTAGGAGGGGGTCCCAGTGTGACATGTATAGAGTGTAGGAGGGGGTCCCAGTGTGACATGTACAGAGTGTAGGAGGGGGTCCCAGTGTGACATGTACAGAGTGTAGGAGGGGGTCCCAGTGTGACATGTATAGAGTGTAGGAGGGGGTCCCAGTGTGACATGTACAGAGTGTAGGAGGGGGTCCCAGTGTGACATGTACAGAGTGTAGGAGGGGTCCCAGTGTGACATGTACAGAGTGTAGGTGGGGTCCCAGTGTGACATGTAAAGAGTGTAAGAGGGGGTCCCAGCGTGACATGTACAGAGTGTAGGAGGGGTCCCAGTGTGACATGTATAGAGTGTAGGAGGGGTCCCAGTGTGACATGTACAGAGTGTAGGAGGGGGTCCCAGTGTGACATGTATAGAGTGTAGGAGGGGTCCCAGCGTGACATGTACAGAGTGTAGGAGGGGGTCCCAGTGTGACATGTACAGAGTGTAGGAGGGGTCCCAGTGTGACATGTACAGAGTGTAGGAGGGGGTCCCAGTGCATAGAGAGACAGGCAAGGCAGGGTTTCCAGGGTAAAAAACGTTTTTCCCCATCGATGTTCAAACCAAACCCACGCCACTTACACCATCGCCCCTAGTCCAGCCCTACCCCCCTCCAGGTTACACCATCACCCAGTCCACAGGAACCTGGGATGCCATGTATAGTCATGTCCAGCAGGGGGTGCTGGTGAGCCTCAGGCTAATGGCTCAGTGTATGGAAAGCATGACTTACATTTACATTTATGCATTTAGCAGACGCTTTTATCCAAAGCGACTTCCAAGAGAGAGCTTTACAAAAGAGCATAGGTCACTGATCATAACAACGAGGTAGTCCCAAACATTGCAAGCAGCCAGACTCGTGTCATTTTTACTGTCAAAAGCAACTTTTTTATTTATGAACTAATGTTTGTTTTATCATCTCATTTTAGTTTTATCATCTGCTTGGTCACTGATGCCTTGAAAGAAGATTGTGAGATTATGTAGTCTGTGCCTCGAAAAACAGTCTGATTCTCTGTGTTTTCCGCCAAACTTTAAAAGACATGTGCACCTGCAGGCCTGTTTTTTGGTGAAGCTGTACGCTAGAGGATGCTGCTGACGGTGACATATTATTTATTCTTTGTAACAGCAATAGAGCCATCTAGAAAACAGTTTACTTAATGTTAAAACTCCTCAAGGGGCTATGGAAGCCATTAACAGTTCTTAATGAAACCCGTTAGCCTCAAAGCTTCAGTGTTTCCTTGGATACAGTGTTCTATATTCTATTGGACCCTGTTTTCTTCCATGGCACTAGCTCACCTGGATGAGAGTGTTTACCATTAAGGCCCTGTCCACACTAGCCCGGGTAAATACAAATCCGTCCACACTAGCGTTTTTATATCGTTTTCCAAATGTTTGCCGTCCACACTTAGCCTGGCTGCCAGCCCAACTTCTCCCCATCCCCCCCAAAAAATTGGTCGGGAAGTTGGGTCTGGAGTGTCTCGTATTGGGGACCAACTACAGAAAACCAGAATCTGGGCGAACCAATGAAATTGCCAGGGCGGGCTTTATACGATGATGGACAGATGATCAACAGTAACGTAATCACCCACGTCACAAAAGAGCGCTTAAGTTGAATTTGTTTTGAACAAACATGGCTACCTGGAGATCTGGGATGTTATGATTCTGCCATCGAGTCTGTTTTAGAAGACATCGACAGCGCATTAATTTTGAAAGAGGAACAGAGAGACGCAATCAAGGCATTTGTCGATGGAAAATATGTTTTTGCCTCATTCCTACGGGATTCGGTAAACGTTTAATTTATCAGCTGGCCCCGATGGTCGCGAAGAAGATGGGACACAATGAAAACCCGGTGGCCATTGTGGTTTCTCCTTTTCTTTTGTGGAGTTGTAATCCTAAACGGAGAACTTGTTCGTATGTGCATTGCCCATTATTGTTTCGCTCAAAAAGGTTGACCGTGTGAACAAGTACTCCCCCTACCCTTAAATTAATTTTACAACACCGGCAAAAATCGTTTGTAGGCCTATTCAATCTTCAAGCATACTTCAAGTCTGCTTGTTGTTTAGTTCTGTTGACAACAACTATGCGGTGCTTAACATACGTCACATACTCGGTTGCTCTGATTGGTTGTAGATCTATCCAATTGAGCGAAGAGGCATTTGTTTTCCAGGCTCGTTTGAAACAGGCCCTGTAGTCAAAGCCAGAGCCTTTTTCTATGGCTCTGGTCAAAGCCCAACGGAGGGTTCTCAGACTCATATTCTGACTAGAATTATGAGTATGACAACGCCAGGCTAGTCCACACTAACACGGATACATGACAATCGTTGTCATGGTTTCGCCACTTCCCTCCCGCCACACTGCTCTGTTTACATGCACGCAATCAGCTGAGACTGACACTTGTTTTGAGGTAAAAAAAAAAAAACGGTCATACAAAAAACAGTTACACTAACTTATAAATAAGTTATAGAGACGGAGCAGCATATTTCTCTCACTTTCCATCTTGACGTTATAACCTCTAGAGCGCAAGCTACCCCAATGTCATGGCAACTGCGTCATCGTATCTGAAAACCTCCTTGGACCCCGTCCACACTAGTGATGGGAAGTTCGGTTCATTTTACTGATTCGGTTCTTTAAATCTCGTTCAGTAAAATGAACAACTCTTTTTTCGAGTCATTCGTTCATTTCAACGGAGGGGGGGGGGGGGGGGGGGCTATACGTCCACTGCAAACACGTATGATATTCTCATGTAGGTTAGTGCATAACGTGTGCACCAGCAGATACTATTTCAAAATAAATTCCTGCATTAAAATAATGTATCATGAGTTAGTTTGTATGATTTGGTCATGTATTATCACACTAGCATTTAATTATCACGTTTAACAATTACACTGCACTAAACTGTAAGTGTAAATGTAAAGTGAAAATAACAAAACCAGTCAGTATGATGACTTGAGCGAATATCATTCATTCACGTCTTACTAAAACAGCGGCCACGCGAAAGGGAATAAGGAAACAGTTTCCTCTACAAAAAAATACAATGCGGGTCACGTAAGAAATGATCCAAAGACTCGTAGAAAGACCGAGTCGGAAAAGGAACTAATCATTCGTTTCCTCTACAGAGCCTTTGCAGGTCACGTGAAAAATGATCCAAAGACTCGTAGAAAGACCGAGTCGGGAAAGGAACGAATCGTTCGTTTCCTCTAGCTACAGAGCCTATGCAGGTCACATGAAAAATGATCCAAAGACTCGTAGAAAGACCGAGTCGGGAAATGAACGAATCACTCGTTAAGAAGACTCGTTACTCCCGAGTCCTTATAAGGATTCGTTCAAAATGAACGGAACGATTCGTTCAAAATGAACGAATCGTTCACGAACGACACATCACTAGTCCACACTACTACGCGTACCCGGCGTTTTCAAATGTCTCCGCCTGGGGGAGCGTATTCGAAAAGCTCCGTTTTCAGTATCCGAATACGCCGTATTAGTGTGGACGGGAGATGCAAACGCAGACACATGTATGCGTTTCTAAATTTACCCGTGCTAGTGTGGACGGGGCCTAAGACTATTGCCTAGCAAAGGTTCGAATCTGGTTAAGGCCATTTCTTGAACGTCTTTCATCAATCTCACTACTTAGTTTCTTGTCTCTGTCCACCTGTTTTATGGATACGATAAACATTAAAAGAAAAGGTCACACAATGAAAGGAAACGATCTCTGTTGTCTCCCTCCCCGGTCGAACCACAGCTCCCTCCTCTGTGGTTTTGCAGCAGTTCTCAGTAGGCCTACCTGTAGCCAGCTTCCTTTCTCAGAAACATACCCTGTCGTTTCCACTGTAACACGTAATGTGGCTTGAAGAATTATTTGTAGGCCTGTTAAAGGTTTTTAATGTACCACTTAATTCATCTTTATTGATTTATTGACAATACCGGATTGTGAGTGACACTAGGCCTGCTGATTCTAGGCGGCCCAAACTAGTCTTTCAGGGGTAGATCTACGGGGTGGCATAAAAATAGCCTTGCCACCGCAGTTGGCAGTTTTGAAATGAAAGAAAAATGACTCCAACCACCCTCCCCACTCTGCCGACCGAAGTTGCTTTCATTTGAACTTAAGGAAGGCGCGAACTGACCATAAAAGGCTCCAACTCAAGGAAATCGTCGGCAGACCACATCGGAGGAATGAGGTGTTAAGCAATTATCTATAAATGACTAAGAATAAATAGAAAAGTGCAGGGCTAACGGAATTAGGGTTAGTTTTCCTGTTGAATTGATGTTAATAACGTTAACTCGTGAATGCTTTGGAAAAGCAACAACAAAGATTACCGTAGTAAAGTTTGTTCGAAGTTTGATATTCAACAGATATTCGGACGCCCAGTATTGTGTTATTTTAACCCGTGTTTAGCACCGCTATTACCGGCCGCTTATGTTTAGGGACCGTCAACAAATTACAAATGCCAAAAGTCAATCGTTTTTTAACAACATGAACTAGGAGCGTCAAAATAATGTTAAACTGTTAAAGATGTATCCATTCATGCTGCACAGCCTTTATTTTTTTCATTTTCACCTCAGGTTATTAAAAAAATATTTTTTATTAAAAATAAATCTTCCTCTAACTTCAATAGCATTTTGGTCATGTGACCTATAATCTTCAAATTCATTTCAGTGTTCACTGACAATGCATACATGTTGCACAGCCTTTAGTTTTTTCATTTTGATCTCACACACTTCTGCCACGGGGTGCCACCCCTCAAAATCTCCTGCCACCCTCTTGCCACCCCATTAATATTTTTCTAGATCCGCCCCTGTTCAAGGTGGATCTTACAATGTAATACATTGATCAGTATGAACATACAAATCAAACGTTTAACCAATGTTCCATCCTACAACATTATAAAGTCAGCTGTGTTAACAGTGTGTTATGTACGCGCTTTGACTAAAAATTGGGCTTTGATGTAATCACTAACAAACCAGGATGGTAACTGAAGGTATAATAGAACAGGTAATTGTGAGCAGAGGAGACACAAATATCCTTCTTGCAGTATATTATTTTACAAAAAAAAACATAGAGACAATTTCACAAATTCCATTTCAAATGCAAAGAAAATACAAATATTTACCCGAGGTGACCTCATGCAAAACTTGTCAGACAATTGCAGAATGTGGCTCTTGTAGCAGAATGTGAGTAAGTAGCCTAAATTCGTGAGCACGTTTGTTGCAATAAATTGAAAAATTGAAATGGATTTTTTTTTAATCCATATAGTTTGTTGATTTCTGGATGTTATTGTTCTGTCTCTGATGTTAACGTATATTTGATTAAACCTGCGATGACCTTCATTTAAAACTGCATCAGCGTTTTATGTTGACATTTGTTAGCGAATATCAGCTAATGTTACCTAGAGCAATTTATGGTTGCAGACTTTGATGGTTTCTTTTTGTAATTTTCCTTAAGGTAAACATCAGTGTTTAAAAAAAAAAGAACACACCGCAGGTTACAAAATGCACGTTGTGCTGTACCGACCATCATTGTCCCCCAACCCTTCGTGGTTGTGCCTAACCTTAACCTCGACCTCTGCTACGACTCCTGGCCTTAAACTAATCCTAACCTCAACCGTCGTTGTGACGCCTAAACTCAACCGGGCCTCCCAGGCTGCAGCCTTAGCATGGATTTTTAGTTTGTAATCTAGCAACAAAAAAAACACGTACACCAAAGTAGGAAGGAGAAATAGCGGACCAGACAAGCTTTTATTTTGAAAAGTAGAAGCATGAGGCGGGAGGGCATGAGGCGGGAGGCTGCAGGCTGCAGCCATACACTCTTGGAGATTTGCGGTAGTACCCCTGTAGTGCCCTGTTTCATCCACTAGATGGCATTGCTCAAACTTGAACCCCACCAGCATACACAAAGCAGCACGGTACCTATAACATGAATAGGTTTTCCTACAGAGTAGTTTCTCCTACAATATTGTGTGTGTTCAAATCACAGAGAGAGAAATACTCACAGTTAGTGGTCGACAACATTTTTTGTAGTATCTTGTACTGTTACCCTTTACAACTCAACACCACCCCTTAGTGGACAAACTTCATGCGACACATGTTCACAGCTACACCACCAATAGATACACACACAGACTTTTCATACCCTCCTACTCTCTCTCTCTCACTCTCTCTCTCTCTCTCTCTCTCTCTCTCTCTCTCTCTCTCTCTCTCTCTCTCTCTCTCTCTCTCGCAGGAAGCAGGAAGTGAGGTGAATGTGCATCTCATGGTACCAGGCCCCTGCTGCTTATACAGTGCAAGGCCGTAATCATAATACATATTGAGGGGGACACATCCCATATATTCTAATATGGTCAAAATGTCCTCCCCAATATATTGATATAAAAATATAAATGTGCTACGCTACAACAGGCAACCACGCACGCTGTCCGAGATTATCATAAAAAATGTAATTCGTCCCCCCAAATGTTGACTCAATGGCTACGGCCTTGATACAGTGTGTGTGTGTGTATCATGGTATCAGCCCCCTGCTGGTTAGACAGTGTGTGTGTGTGTGTGTGTATCATGGTATCCGCTCCCCTGATGGTTACACAATGTGTGTGTGTGTATGATGGTATCAGCCCCCCTGCTGGTTAGTCAGTCAGTCAGCAGCCAGACAGGATGGAGTTCACACCACTCTGCTTTATGCTCTGTGTCTGCTGTTCCATCCTCTCACGTCTCTGCTGCTGTGAGTACTGTTCTACTGTTCTATCCTGGTTCTACTGTTCTATCCTGGTTTTACTGTTCTATTCTGGTTCTGCTGTTGCGTCCTTTACTGTTCTATCCTTGTTTCACGGTTCTATCCTCTCAGCACTCTGACTAGCTTACAGAGCATGTTTCTCAATTCAGGTTGAAAGTTGTTTATGATGTCACGTACAGCTGACAGCTGTGATCTCCTCTCTCTGTGTTGCCCATGCTCTCCTACAGTCTCTCTATCTCCTGCAGTCTCTCTGAGCGTCAGTCCCAGCAGATCTCAGTTCTTCAATTATAACAGTTTCTCCCTGAGCTGTGAGGAGCAGGGGAGCTCTGCTGGAGGGAGGGTGAGGAGGACCACCACAAAAGGAATGTCTTCAGAGTGTGGAGGAGCAGGCTGGGGGACTTTAGTGGGTTTCTCCTGCTACGTGAAAGACCTGTCCCCAGGGGACACTGGAGTGTACTGGTGTGAGTCTGGCTCAGGAGAACACAGCCATGCTGTCAACATCACAGTGCATGGTACGTTCACATTATTTGAAAAAATCACAGTGGTTTCATTGGATTCCGGAAAGATCATTTGAATCCATCTCCTCTGTTGTAGCTGGAGCTGTGATCCTGGACAGTCCTGTCCTCCCTGTGAACGAGGGACAAGCTGTGACTCTACACTGTAGATACCAGACACCTCCCTCTGACCGCACAGCTGCCTTCTACAAGGATGGATCTCTGGTCAGGACTGAGGCTGTGGGAGAGATGACCATCCCTGCTGTGACTACGTCTGATGCAGGGTTGTACAAGTGCAGCAATTCTGAGCGGGGAGGATCTCCAGAGAGCTGGCTGGCTGTGAGAGGTGATACTTTCTGTTAAAATATGATTTCACAGGAGGAATGTTTGAAACTGTTAGTTGAATAATAATGATATTATCATTTAGATCATTACATTTTTTAGTTTAGCTTGTCTTGGGAGTAATCAGTTCCAAAGACCACAATGTAACAAGTACATTTGATGGTTGATATTTCCTTCTTCAAGCCCTCCCTCCCTCCCCCGTTTCCCGTCCCTCCCCTTCTCCACCACCCTCCCCTTCTCCCCCACCCTCCCCCTCTCCCCCTCCCTCCCCCTCTTCCCCTCCCCCATCCCCCTCCCTTCCTGTGCTGGTCTCTGTGGGGGTGGCTGGTCTCTTGGTCTCTCTGGTCTCTCTGCTGGTGGTGGTGCTCCTCAGGAAGAGACGTAAAGGTGAGACTCACTGTTATGTCACACTGTGTTTAAATATGTACTCATTGAATAACAGTTGTTCAGAGTATTTCCTGCTGTTTGTTTGTGTGTGTGTATGTGTGTGGTGTGTGTGTGTGTGTACGGGTTTGTGTGTGTGTGTGTGTGTGTGTGGGTGTATGTGTGTGGTATGTGTGTGTGTGTGTTCCTCCACGTTGTGGTGAGGTAGCTGGTCCCAGAGATGTGACCTACGCTGACTTCAGACTCAGACATGATACAGAACCCAGCAGGAGGAGAGAGAGATGTAGCGAGAGGTAGACACACAGGAGGAGAGAGAGGTAGAGAGAGGTAGACACACCCAGGAAGAGACAGAATTGGAGAGAGGTAGACACACACAAGAGGAGAGAGAGGTAGAGAGAGATAGACACACACAGGAGGAGAGAGAGAGGTTAAGATAATTTAGAGAAGAGTTGATGTTCCTCAGAGACAGAGAGATGTATCTGACCGTGTTGATGTTCCTCAGAGAGACCCCCTCGAGCAGCAAAGCCTGTCTACTCAGCAGTGAAGACAGAAACAGGTGAGACATACACACACATGCATGCATACACACATACACAAATACATCATACACACACACACATATATCCTCACATTCAAGTTTATCTCTGTGTCAGGTTCAGCAGGAGCCAGTGTGACCTACTGTGTGTGTTCCAGAGAAGCCCCTCCCCCCAGAACCTGATGTCATCTACTCCTCAGTGAGACCAGGCTGAGCTGCAGGTACCAAACCACACCCCACACTCTGGACCATTATGACCAGTGTTTGAGGTCATGCGTTATGTCCCGAAGTTCTTCGATTAAATGCCGCCCTCAAATTAACGCAGCCCTCAAATAAACGCTGCACCAAAAATGAACTTTGTGTAATACACGCTGCCCTCGATTAAACGCTGCACCCAAAAAATCAGAAAACGGTTATTTAATTGGTTAAATTAAAACAAAGTATTTATTAAACAAGTAAATCACAAGTGTAGTATAATTCTCTTGAAGCACTGGCAGACAAGTTGCTTTCTTGCTACAGGTTTATTTGAAACTTCTTTTCCAAATCCACTGTGAAAACTACACCCACACAGTATAACGAGAAATATAAAGGCCACATTAGCTTAATATGAACATACAATGACATGCGCAACATGTAAATAACGTGAAAATGTAACCAAAGGAAAATACAGACACAAAACGACATACCTCGTTGGCTGCATGCTGTACACAAGGGAAGAGAGGCCCTCTGTGACATGCTTGCGTGTAAAAAGGGCTATACAAATACATTTGATTTGATTTTGATTTGAGAGGTTTCCTTAGATCGCTAACATCAGCTATAACAAACTTAAAGATCCCATGACATGCTGTTTTTTGATGCTTTTATATAGGCCTTAGTGGTCCCCTAATATTGTATCTGAAGGTCTTTTCCTGAAATTCAGTCTTGGTGCAGTATTACAGCCACTACAAGCAGTCCCACAGTCCCACGTGCTGTTTCTGTGTCTGTAGCTTTAAATGCTATGAGGAAGAAAGAGGCGGGGCTAACTGCCATGCTTAGGTCGTTTGCAAGCCATGATGACTAAAGGAAAACCAATATCGCGCGCTCGCATGGTCATAGCTCATTTTCTCATTGGTGGGCCAAATTCTCTGTGCGGGCAAAGCAGAGAAAGGGGAGGTAACCTTCGCTCTTATGACGTCATAAAACCAACATTTTAAAAACCGGGCGTTTTAGTTTTCATTTTCTCAAAGGCGGAGAAGAAAACCCAGGGCTTGGATTACACCTATCGAAAATTCTAGCCACTGGGGGACCAAAGGCAGGCTAGGGCAACTTATATTAATGTTGAATAACCTCCTAAAGTGAATATTTCATGTCATAGGACCTTTAAACTTTTATCGAGCATTAAATTGTCCGTGCTTTGCTTGCTGTTAGCTTGTCTACTCTCTCACTCACGAGCGTCCCAAAAGGTCTTCAAAACAAAGGCACTTTACTCTTACCAAATAAAGTCACTTAATAATACTGAATACAATTATATAATTCTAAATTATGACATTATGACAAAAAATTATACATTATTATAATGTAATTGCGACAATTAGCCTACATGTACAACATAGAAAGGTACATGACTTTGCCACTTGCAAATTCACCTTTCATCAACCCCAAGTTCACGTGCTACAGATCTGTTGCTGCTGGTGAGTGCTTTCTGCACAGATTTCAGTTTGAAAGCCAAAGTGTAAGAACATTTCGGCATGCTGCTTCAGATTTCTACACAATGTAGACACACGCGCGGCTTCAATTTTACACTAGGCTTTGTGTTTGACCTCATTGTCTATTCTTTGTTTGTCTATGGCAGCACTGCAGCTACAATTCACTAACTCACTCTTACAAATTAAACACCGCTCTCGAATAAACGCTGCACCAACAATGATCATTGTGTAATAAACGCTGCGGCGTTTAATCGAGAAATAAGTAAATATAATGCGTTACATAATATTATTACTTAAGTGAGTAACAAAGTAATATAACGCGTGACTTTTTGACATTGAATAATATTATTACAGTTACTTATTTAAGTAACTTGCGTTACTTGTCCAAGTTACTGCATGAATTCAACAAAAGACTTAAATAGCCTGATAAATACAGATAGTTGCCTAAACGACTCTTCCTGGGCGCAGTAGCTTACTGTTTGCCTTTGATTCACGCTGCTGACAAACACAACAGCAAACATGGCCGCAGAACGTGTTATGGTTTCGGCGTGGAAATATTCACACTATTTTGCTTTCTTTGACGATATTGGAATAAATATTTCAGTGAAATGCAAACTGTGCCCCAACAAATTAATATCCACTGCCAGAAACAGCACTTCAAACTTCTCGAAAGACAGAGAAACAAAGCTGTAAGCTAGAGAAAAATCCACTTGAAACAATAATAGAGATGGCTACACGTTTCCACAACTTGCTACTAAAAGTAAGAGTGAAATAAATATAATAGTCTACTACTATTAGTAATAATATTACTTTGTACAGAAAGTAATAATGTAACTTAATCACACTATGCTTACTGAACAAAAGTAAGTAATAAGTAATAACTAATATATTACTAGTAACTCCCCCCAACACAACCAATCAGAACCCTTAGCTAAGAAGTTACGCTTGCTAGGCTAAGGTTCCGGGATCGAGGGGAAAGATTGAGACGTTGCACATGCACATAACAACACAATATACACACACACACACACACACACACACACACACATGAATGCACATAGCAACAGATACACACACACACACACACACACACACACACACACACACACACACACACACACACACATGAACAGCAACACACCCCAGATACACACACCTCTCAGGACATGTTTTCAACGGGAGTTTTTCACACGTGGTTTACCTCCCTCTGTCCTTTCTGCGTATGTCTACATGCCCCCCAGGACATGACCCCCCTGTGCACCTCACCTTTCACACCTCTAAGGCCATCTTCTTCAGAACAGAGGGTGTACTGATCAGAAGCAGGGTTATTTGTAGATGTGGAACAATGTGCTGTTTTAGCTGCGGTAGACCGCTCTCTCTGTCCTAGCACTCTGCTGGCATGCAACCTGCTCTTTACCGCAAGACAGAGGTTGGAGTAGATTTACAAAGTTGTTGATTGAAGCTCTGTTCTTTGACCGCCTGCTGGAACAAACAACATCTGGGTCAATCCTGTTAACCGGTGCCTTTTAATGTCCGCAGGAAATCCTACTTCATATTTGATGTAAATTAGGACCTAATCCTACTTCATATTTGATGTAAACTCTGGACCACCTCCACACCCCCCACTCTGGACCACCACCACACCGTCCACTCTGGACCACCACCACACCGTCCACTCTGGACCACCTCCACACCGCCCACTCTGGACCACCACCACACCCCCCACTCTGGACCACCTCCACACCCCCCACTCTGGACCACCTCCACACCCCCCACTCTGGACCACCTCCACACCGCCCACTCTGGACCACCACCACACCCCCCACTCTGGACCACCACCACACCCCCCACTCTGGACCACCTCCACACCCCCCACTCTGGACCACCTCCACACCCCCCACTCTGAACCACCTCCACACCCCCCACTCTGGACCACCTCCACACCCCCCACTCTGGACCATTATGACCAATCAGAATAAGGAGTTGCGCTTGCTAGGCTGATGTTCCGGACACAATACACACACAGATACACACACACATAAATGCATATAGCAACAGATACACACACACACACACACACACATGAATGCACATAGCAACAGATGCACACGAACAGCAACACACCCCAGACACACACCTCTCAGTACATGTTTTCAAAGGGAGTTTTTAAGACACGGTTTACCACCCTTTCTACTTCTCAGCCTCTGTCTACAGGCCCCCCAATCTGTGCCCCTCACCTTTCACACCTCTAAGGCATCCATCCTCTGTTCTCAGGAAATAGAGGATGTACTGATCAGAAGCAGGGTTATTTGTAGATGTGGAACAATGTGCTGTTTTAGCTGTGGTAGACCGCTCTCTCTGTCCTAGCACTCTGCTGGCATGCAACCTGCTCTTTAACGCAAGACAGAGGTTGGAGTAGACGTACAAAGTTGTTGATTGAAACTCTGCTCTTTGACCGCCTGCTGAAACAAACAACACGTGTCAGTTTGAGGTGTGAAGCGCTGTGTTCCTACTGATCAGAACTGTTTGGAAAGAGCCTCTCTACTTGTCAACTCACAGACACGCCAGCCAGTAAGATGACATCTAACAGCCAAGACAAGGATGGACTTTCTAACTGGAACTGTGACCCCAACAGCTTCCAGCTGTATGGACCCAGACGTGTGTTGTCATTGTGGCTGTTGTTGTTTACAGACTAGTAAACATGTCACTGATGAAGAGACCTGTTGTTGTTTACAGACTAATAAACATGTCACTGATGAAGAGACCTGTTGTTGTTTACAGACTAGTAAACATGTCACTGATGAAGAGGCTCATAAAGGACCATCAAATAAGTTGGACTTAAAGACTTGAATTAGCTTAACAAGTCAAGCGGGGCTAAAGCGGTTCCATAAAGGCCAATTTCAGCTCACGCAGTCCTACTAATTCAAGTCAGATTTAAGTAGTCACGCTAATTGCGCGTGCACCCTATTCTTAAGCAGCCCGAGAGGTAAAACATGGATCATTCAATCCACCACGGCAAAAGCAATGCACACGGCCACGTGACTTCTTCCAGAAAGAACGTTCCCTTTAAGCCTCGTACTATGACAGCTCCCACATCCTCCGCTTCATCAAAATGTAACGACATGCCATGATTGACTTGAACGATAGGCTACGTAGGTCGAAGTCCTTTTTTAGACCTTTAGTTACTTTGTTGATTAAAAACAAACACCCTCTAAACACATGTAAATTGACTTTTTTGACATTGTTTTAAATAAATAACCTACTATTTATCAATACATTACCCAGTAGCCTAACTTTTTAACATGGTTGTTGTGTCTGGAAAATGGAGGATATTGATGTAGCACATGGATTTAGGTTAGTTTTGCAATTGTAGACTACTGTTAACAACTAGGCCTCTATGGCCATGATAATTATACTCTGATAATTTAGATTGAGATAGGCCTATGCCTGATGCAATCACAAACTAGGCTATATAGCCATAAGTTTAACGTGGCGTGTATCAAATCATTGTTCATCATCGTTTAATGCATTAGGCTAAATGTTGTAGCCTATGTAGGCTATTTAAGTTGATTTTCTATCAATATTAAACATATTGAACTGATGAGAATAAGAAAATTAGAATATCCGTGGTAAATCATCGTTTTCCCGTTGGGTCAGTGTTACAGGAAGGTCTGGTTAAGCACCAAGTCAAGCTAAACCTGCCTGACCCTGACCAGACTAGTTTCGCAGCCTATGTTGCCATAGTAACCGAGTTCAAACTACGTTGAGCTAGCTTTATGGAACCGAAAGAACTAGAAATGAGTCTGACTAATTTACATTAGTAAAGTAAGTCTGGCTTATTCGGTAAACTCGCTTTATGGAACAGGGTGTTCCTTTAAACAATAATCATAAACTAAGAAATAACGAAATGTCTTCAATTATTGCTTTGCCATTTCTTTGTAGACGTACAAATATGCTTCGTCCTGTTGACTCTCCATGCCAGAGAGTCTGGTGAGTCGAGGGCTGAAAACTAACGCGTGTGAGGTCGGCAAACTACAATTTCAAATGACTTTGGGGCCTTTTCTACAGTAACTATTGCTGTCCAATGTAATTTTCCACTCTTCTTCTGTACCGGTGTGCACCATTGTCTTTGGGTGTCTAAGATCTTAATATAGTAGAACAACTTGTAAATGCAGTGTGTGTGTGTGTGTGTGTGTGTATGTGTATATATGTATTGACATATTGTAATATGTGAGTAAAAAAAAGAATACATGTTATGAAAAGTGTGAGAGTATGTTTGTGACTGTATGACGGCGTGTGTGTGATAGAGAGACAGGGGTGTGATTTATGTAACATGTGTAAGAAAGTTAGAGAGGTGTGGGAGAAAGAGTGGTATGAATTATATAACATAAGAGAGAGGCAGAGTGGTGTGAATGATCTGTCAGTGACTGACCCTTGACCCCTCCTGGCCGTGTCAGTGACTGACACTTGACCCCTTCTGGCCGTGTGAGTGACTGAAACTTGACCCCTTTTGGCCGTGTGAGTGACTGACCCTTGACCCTTTCTGGCCGTGTGAGTGACTGACCCTTGACCCCTCCTGGCCATGTGAGTGACTGACCCTTGACCCCTCCTGGCCATGTGAGTGACTGACCCTTGACCCCTCCTGGCCGTGTCAGTGACTGACCCTTGACACCTTCTGGCTGTGTGAGTGACTGACCCTTGACCCCTCCTGGCCGTGTCAGTGACTGACCCTTGACCCCTCCTGGCTGTGTGAGTGACTGACCCTTGACCCCTTCTGGCCGTGTGAATGACTGACCCTTGACCCCTTCTGGCTGTGTTTGACGCGCAGCCCCGGAGGTGCTGAACCGAGTGGTGTCGGAAGCCTTCCTCTCCTTCTTTGTGAAGACCGTGGGCCACTTCTCATCCCACATGAAGCGCAGCGCCAACGGCCAGTCCAGAGTGTTCCAGAAGAAGTCTTTCTACAACGCCACCGAGTCAAAGACCTACCGTCAGTTTGTCAAGGACTTCTGCAGAACCCAGATGTTTGACATTTTCATCCAGGAGGAAGAGGGGCAGCCCTCGACACATGAAGGTAGATTCTTGATGTTTGGGTTCATGTTGGAACGTTAGGAAGCTTGAAACGGATGGGATGGTCGACATGTTACACTCATGTTACACTCATGTTTCACTCATGTTACACTCACAGGAAAATATTTAGAAAATGTATGACCAAATCTCAGGTGAGATATTCTCTAAGCATTGCCTCTGTACCAGCAATTTGTTCTTCAGTTTTACAGGTTTCTTCCAGCAGAAAGTAGCAAAGTATCAAGAGAGGAAGAAAAAAGAGAAAGCCAAGAGTGGCTGGTTGAGAGGGTTTATGGTGTGAGGCAGCACCTTCTTGGGGGGTGTTCCATCAACGTCGATTAAGGGAAAGCGAGACTTATTTAGCCAAGTCTCACTTGCTTTAGCGAGAGTTCCGTTCCATGAAGGTGGATTATTCTAGTTCTAGCTACGTAAGCAAGGTTCGGAACTAGCCTGATCCGTAAAAATAAATACATAAAAATATATATATTTAAAATAACACTTTAGCAACTCTTAAGGATGGCAATGAACACATAAGAGCAGCCTACCATCCTTTGTAGAAAGTAATAGAAAGGAGAGTAGACTATAATAGTAGAAAGGAGGGTAGTAGACTGCAGTCTGTGTAGGTAGGCCTAGACTATGTAGTCTGCTGGAATCACACACAAGGAAGCAAACCCACTGTAGCCAAGCCTTGACCACTGTTCAGTCTGTCTGCATCTGTCTGTCTTTGCATGTGGGACATTCTTGAACGGCCAACTATGCCAGGAAATATGAAGGGTATACCTTGCTCCAAAGCAGTACCTGAATATTATCATCAGTTTTTCAGGTCATCTTGAAACACAAAGAATCAAGGAGACTTTTCATTCAATTGTATAAAGTATTTTCATTGTTTAAAGTAGCCTATATGTTGACAAGCCTCTATATTACCTCTCCTCTGGCTTCCCCAATATTATAGGTGCAATATACTGTCCCCATGGGTGTATCCAGGCCCACTGGAAGACTCAGGGGGTGACTGCCTGGTGCCCCCATGGTTGAAAGTGTTTCTAAAATGCCCTTGAGTGGCAAAAATTACACCAAGTGCCCTACTGTATGCCATTCACATTGTGAAATATGCTTGAGTGCACAGGATGCCCCATGCAATAAATGACACTGTGCCCTCTATAAATGTAAAAACATGTCTTAATGAGTTCCTTTATAGTATAGAACATGTGATGCAGTACCCTATATGGTGCCACAATGGCCTAAATTGGACTGTTTGCATGCCCTTACTTCCATTGGAAAGGCTGCTGTTATGAAGTGCCGTTTATGCTGCCCCTACATGACAGTGTCCCAAATGTTGCCCTTTCCAAAGAAGACAATTAGATGCTTTGCCCTACAGTCTCCCCTAATGGTCCCAGTAGGGCATGCTTTCCCAAAGTGAGGCTGTGACAACACTTGGCACAGCCACAGTCAAATTACGTTAATTATTAGTAGGCTTAAATGCATATAGATTTGGTAGGTCTTCAATTTACGCATTTTAACGGTTGTAATGGTTTCAAAACCAAGGTTTCAAAAAAAATCTATTTACGCTGCTGAAACAACACCCCTCTGCTGCTTTACGCTTTGCTTTTTGCGACATAACTCCTCTTTTCGACGATCGCCTGATCTGTATGGAGGACCAAACCTGCCAAAATTCAAAATAAATAAATTTATAAATTAATGTATTTAACAAAATGTAAATATATAAAAATAAATGTATGAAAACATATTTATTAAGTATTTATTTATTTACATGGCCATTTATTTCTGTATTTATTTATTTTTGTATTTATTTTTTTTCTGTGTTATTTCTGTATTTCCTTGTCCTTAAACTAATGAGGCAATCAATGTATGTCATGGTGTCACCTTAACCCCAAAAGACAAAAAGGTTGATCAGTATGCTAAGATGGAGTTTCCATGCCTGGGGTTGCTATGACTAGACTGCACACACGCAACAGATAGCCAGATATTTGAGAGTTTTGGCTAGCTAACCTCCTGACACTCAAATTAGAGCTAATCCAGAGCCTGTTTAAGGAGAGCCTGCCCACTCCCTATTAAGCCCCATTGTACCGAATTTGTTGCAGTTCCACCAGAGTTCCACTGGGAGTGATCGCGGTCGAGTGCAAAATGAATGAGACGGGTATGGCTGCAGCCTGCAGCCTCCCGTCTCATGCCCTCTCGTCTCATGCCCTCCCGTCTCATGCCCAAGCCGTCCAATGGTAAGTTCAGAGGGTCAAAAATACAAAATCGCAAATTATTTTACGGATGGAGTTGAAGGTAAGTTATTGAGCACGTTTGTTGCAATAAATTGAAAAACTTGAAATTGATTTTTTTTTATCCATATGGTTTGCTGATTTCTGGATGTTATTGTTCTGTCCCTGATGTTAACGTATATTTGATGAAACCTGCGATGACCTTCATTTAAAACTGCATCAGCGTTTTATGTTGACAAATAAAAATTGTTAGCAAATATTAGCTAACGTTACCTAGAGCAATTTATGGTTGCAGACTTTGATGGTTTCTTTTTGTGATTTTCCTTAAGGTACACATCAGTGTCTTTAAAAAGAAGAACACACCGCAGGTGACAAAATGCACGGTGTGCTCTACCGACCATCATTGTCCCCCAACCGTCGTGGTTGTGCCTAACCTTAACCTCGACCTCTGCTACGACTCCTGGCCTTAAACTAATCCTAACCTCAACCGTCGTTGTGACGCCTAAACTCAACCGGGCCTCCCAGGCTGGAGCCATAGAATGGATTTTAGTTTGTAATCTAGCAACAAAAAAAACACATACCTGTACACCAAAGTAGGAAGGAGAAATAGCGGACCAGACAAGCTTTTATTTTGAAAAGTAGAAGCATGAGGGAGGGCATGAGACGGGAGGGCATGAGACGGGAGGCTGCAGGCTGCAGCCATACACTCTTGGAGACTGTGTCGTGCAGTATTTTCGTTTGCCGCCGGCAGGTAGTAGCGGTGCTCGTTCCGTGGGCTGTCGGGGCGCGGCCGACTGGGGGGTAGGGGGCGGCACAAGATTTCTTCTTTCCGGGGGGGGGGGGGGGGGGGGGGGGGGGGAGGGGGTAATAAACTCGCCCTGGGCACACAATGTGCTAGGACCGCCACTGGGTGGCAGTGATTGATAGCTTTGCAGACGAGTTACACGTCACACGAGTCAACACGTCATGACTTAACTTGTCGGAACTACACAAAACAAAGCATTTATGACATTGGAAACATTTGTGTTTATTGGGTATGAAAATATTTGTTTTGTTTGCATCAATGACAAGTCTTAATCCTAGTATTATAATAGGCCTACTCGGAGATGGTTATTCTATAAGTTAGATATGCAGATGTGGTTTTTATGCCTTAAAGTCAATTAACATGTATGTCCTATAAAGTTGAAAAGGCACCAAATTAGGGGACATTTCAGCAACGTTTAGGTGGACAGCATTAAGTACTACTTAAGAGCAGGGTACGCGCTATGTGCTTGTTCAGGAAACAGGGGGCGGGTGTCTGCAAGCAAAAGAGGCATGCTGTGAGTGATCCTGTGTAAAACATGTTAAAATAAATTGAAGAGCAAACTGTCTCAGAGTGTGTTGTGTTTCCACTGGGAGTATGAAAGATGAATCTCAGTGTGTTGTGTCACCACTGGGAGTATGTAGGCACACACCTCTCCTCACAGATAGACTTTTTGTCTGATTCAGTTTTCACTCACTCATCATTTTCTAAACTCAGTCTTCTGCATTCATTAATTTCCTCAATGAGCATCTGATTGTTATGTCCACACACAAACACACATATCCAATATGTTATTTTCTCTCATCACATAGACAGACATCTGTAATTGTTGCTGGGATGTTTATTAAGTAAATGATTACAAATCACAACTGGATTATGAACAGAAATCAAAGGGTATTAATATACAGTAGATTAGTAAATTAATTTTTAAAGACTGAAATCATTACCCCTCTGAAGTCTGAGACCTGTTAGGCAGCCTTGATAGTCTGACATGCACTTGTTGCTGGGATACTTAAGTAAACAATGACGATTGTCAATATTGTTTTGTAAATCAAGTTTCAAAGACTGAAGTCATTAATAATCAAAGAAAGAAAAAACGATGAGAATCCATCCGGACATGAGTGTCATGTTTCTGTCTCAGACAAACATTTTTCGATAATCTGACCGTTGTCCAGGCACTTGACACAGGAGTTGGCATCACACTTGTAGAGGGGGACTTTATCAGCAACCTCCTTCAGGGCAGCTTTCAGTGCTTCGGACTCTAAGTCTTCAATGTATACCCTACTGAACACAAAGGCCTTGGGACCAACGTGATCGGTCAGCACACTGAGAGACCCCAATATGCACTTCTGCACAAGGGATGGGATTTTTCTTCTTTTCAATTGTATCTTTTTTTCCATCGCCTCCTTTGCCTCTTTATCTTTTGCTTCGTTCAGGCACAGCTTCAGACACGGAGAGTTGTAGGTGTAGAACACCACACAGCCATCTTTGTTCTCATTCTGCAGGTATTGCATAGGAGTAACACCATCATTGCTGTACTCGCACATGAGTAAGGCACGCTCTGAGTGGACTGCGTTCGTTTGTCCGGGTTCTTTTGGTGTGGCAGCGACCAGCTGTGATCCCATGTAGAGATGTTTATGTTCAAGGTCCTCCTTGACTGTTTTTGCGCTATCTTCACTAAGGAAGTTGTCCTGACTGAATCCAGGCCCACACTGGTCTGCCGGGACGTTGATAGCTGCAGCATACTGGAGATGAACACCTTTGTCATTCTTTCCAGGTGGTTGATAACTTGGAGAAACAAAGAGTAGAAAAGAGTTAAATGAAAACCTGATGCTGCCCGTTCCCAGCTTGACACAGTGCACAATGACCACACGCTCTTTTAGCAGTCAGGGTTTTCTTGCGTCTGCTGAATTCACATATAAGACACGATTATAGGTTTCACGTGATCATGAGATAGTAATGACAATTACATCCTGATCATACTTTTGGCCAATCTAAACTACCACTATAAATAAATACATAAATGAATGAGTATTTGCATTCAATATTTATAGTTTTTTACTGTGACACATAACTTAGACTATGATGGGAGTCCTCTTGCTTACTTGGTGTCAATGAATTGAATGATTTTATGAAGAGTGTTCTGATCCACTTCCTGTGTTGATACCCCAGAGGAGATCAGAGAGAACAGGAAGAGTCCTTTAAGCACACCTGGACACACCTGCACAGGTAACAAACACATGAATGAACAACACACACGCACACACCCATGACACCTGTGATCCAAGACGTACGTCGCTTTGAAAACGGAGGCTGGTTGACACAAAACACATTGCCAGAGTGTTTGATTATTATACATCTACAAAACTAATGACAAGGCTCAGCCATAGACCAGAGAAAGGCAAAAAGAAAACATTACTTTACATTACTTACAGAAACTATTCCAGGTGCTGATATATCAGGTGCAGACAAAGGTAAAGGTAAACTAAAAAAGGAAGAATTTCCACACACTCTAATTTACATTTACATTTAGCAGACGCTTTTATCCAGAGCGACTTACAGTAAGTACAGGGACATTCCCCCCGAGGCAAGTAGGGTGAAGTGCCTTGTCCAAGGACACAACGTCATTTTTTGTGCAGCCGGGAATCGAACTAGCCCAATTCCCTAACCGCTCAGCCACCTGACTCCCTAATTCAAGCACAAAGGCTTCCTAAACATTACACATTATTAAACATTCTTCCTTTTTTGGTTACATTACAATACATTACATTATATGACAATACAATATGATACATTACATTATATGACAATACAATATACTACAGTACATTATATGGCAATACAATATAATACATTACATTATATGACAATACAATATAATACATTACATTATATGACAATACAATATAATACATTACATTATATGACACTACAATATTTAAGCAATAAGCCCCAAGAGGTCGTGTTTTGCGCTGATTTTAGAACAGGTAAGGGGAGTTATTAGGCACGACGCGATGCGGAAACCCCCTTACCTGTTCTAAAATCAGCGCAAATCACTACCTCTCGGGGCTTATTGCTTTTCTAAAACTGTTACTACAAATATTTGATATGGTTTCATAAATAAAAACAATTAGAAACAAAATAATTTAATAATAAACCGTCATTCTTCCGCCACTACAAAGTATAGTTCCTTCATAAATCGTTGCCACGCAACAGCCAGATGGACACCTTTGCCGTCTTTTTGTATTTGAAATATTCGATGCGCAGTAATATGGAAATTTAAAGAATGTTATGAGGACAACCTGTAAGGTTATGCTGGATTGTACAACGGCATGTAACGCGATATAGCCAATCACAATCAAGGTTGGGAACAACCAGTTTTAGAAAATACATGACATTATATGACAACACAATATAATACATTACATTACCATGATGGAGGTGGGTGAGTTGAGGGTACGTCAGGTCTGCCAAGCTGAGTGTCTCTTCTCTAACTGGACTGAACAAGGATGGCTCTAGCAGCAGGAGAAGAGGCCTGGTATATATACAGGAGGACTGAACAAGGCTGGCTACTAGATATCTAATTACACTAAACAAATATTTAAACGCAACGTAGATTTTACATTTACATTTAAAATTTACATTTATGCATTTAGCAGACGCTTTTATCCAAAGCGACTTCCAAGAGAGAGCTTTACAAAAGAGCATAGGTCACTGATCATAACAACGAGGTAGTCCCAAACAATGCAAGCAGCCAAAACATGAAGCATACATTGTGAAAAACTAAACAAGTGCCAAAGGGAAGACCCATAAGAGCATTCAGTTATACAAGTAACAAATGAAAACAACATGAACCACAAAAAGTGCAGGACTGTACCTATAGAAGAACAATCAACAGTAAAATATTTCACATCGAGTACAAGACTTAACTTCGTTATAACTAACCTACAAGAGCAACAAGTCACTCAATAATACCCCCTTCCCACCAAAGTGAACCGGGAGCTAGTTCGGAGCTGGTGCTAGAGCCAGTTTGGAGCTGGTTCAAGAGCGGAGGTTACTAAGAACCGGTTTGCTTTTCCACGGGCAAGAGCCACCACAGAGCCACGTCATTACGTCACTGTATACGTCTCATATTTCCCAGCAACGCTAGCGCGGTAGCGCCAAACACAACATCAACAATGGCGGACGTTTCGTTGCTGTTGTTGCTCATGGTTTTGCGAACCTACATCGGCATCCAAACATGGCGCATCCGACATGTTTGTTCAACTCGCCATTTGTATAGAAAGAGATTACAATCAAATTAGCAGTTTCATCAATAAAATAAGCACATTTTCAGCAACTACACTGCCCACTTCTCGATACATTTTCATTCAAATTCTGATTTACAAGTACCGTTTAGCTGAAATATAAATTGTAAAAACTTAGAGCAATGGCGGCCAAAGCGTTTTGTTGGACACGGTAACCCCGCCCCAAGCGGTTCTTTATTGGTTCGTAAACTAGACCAGCTCCGAAGTGGTGCTCGTTGCGAACCACGTACAAACCACGTACAAACCACTTTTCCGGTTCCCAGTCTGTCGAAAGAGAAAGAACTGGTTCGCGATGAGGCACTGGCTCCGAACCGGCACCCAAAATGCGTTGGTGGAAAAGGGTTATAAGAGTAATTGTGATCCTGGAGGAAACTAACATCAGGTCCAACCAAGCATTCCTAAGTGCCGTTGTACTCCAGGAACAAGTGTGTCTTGAGCCTTTTCTTGAAGGTGGGGAGACAGTCAGTGTCCCTGATGGAGGTGGGGAGCTGGTTCCACCATTGGGGGGCCAGGCAGGAGAAGAGCTTGTGTTGGGACCGGGCGGTCTTGAGCGGTGGGACCACCAGGCAGTTGTCTGAAGAAGACCGTAGGTGACCGGTGAAGGTGTAAGGTTGCAGGAGAGACTTGATGTAGTCGGGTGCAGTCCCGTTCACTGCTCGGAAGGTCAGTACCAGGGTCTTGAATCTGATATGGGCGTTGATGGGTAGCCAGTGGAGAGAGATGAGGAGCGGGGTAACATGGGAGCGTCTGGGTAGATTGTAGACCAGGTGGGCCGCTGCGTTCTGAATCCTCTGAAGAGGGCGGGTTGCACATGCTGGGAGACCAGCGAGCAGCGAGTTGCAGTAGTCCAACTTGGAGAGGAACAGTGCTTGGACTAGCAGCTGGGTGGAGTGCTCAGACAGGTATCTCCTGATCTTCCGGATGTTATAGAGGGTGAATCTACAAGACTGGGAGACTGCAGCAATGTGGGCCGTGAGGGAGAGCTCGTCATCCATGGTAACACCAAGGTTCCTGGCAGAGGATGAAGGGGTCACCGTCGCAGATCCCAGGGTGATTGACAGATCATGGGAGATGGAGGGTTGAGCCAGGATGATGAGAAGTTCTGTTTTGGCGAGGTTCAGCTGGAGGTGGTGCTCGGTCATCCAGGCGGAGATGTCTGTGAGGCAGGCCTTAATCCTAGCTGAGATTCCCGGATCAGTCGGGGGGAACGACAGGTACAGCTGCGTGTTGTCAGCGTAGCAGTGGTAGGAGAAGCCATGGCAGGTGATGATTGGTCCAAGTGAGGTGGTGTACAGAGAGAAGAGGAGGGGTCCAAGGACGGAGCCCTGTGGGACACCCGTGGAGAGCTGGCGAGGGCCTGACAGTTTGCCTCCCCGGGAGACCTGGTAGGATCTTCCCAACAGGTAGGATGAGATCCACTGGAGTGCAGCGCCAGAGATGCCTATCTCAGGAAGTCTGAAGAGCAGGATCCGGTGGTTAACCGTATCAAACGCTGCAGAAAGGTCCAGCAGAATGATGACGGATGACCTGGAAGCCGCTCTGGCAGACTGGAGGGCAGTGGTGACTGAAAGAAGGGCAGTCTCTGTGGAGTGGCCAGTCTTGAAGCCCGATTGGTTGGGGTCAAGCAGGTTGTTCTGAGAGAGAAAGTTAGACAGTTGGTTAGATACAGCACATTCAATTGTTTTTTAAAAGAAGGGTAGCAGTGTTACGGTCTGTAGTTCTGGAGGACGGCAGGGTTAAGGGAGGGTTTTTTGAGTAGAGGGGTAACTCTGGCCTGTTTGAAGGCAGAGGGAAAGGTGCCGGAGGTAAGAGAGGAGTTTAGGACATGGAGATCGAGGGAGGGGAGGTGGGGTGGGGGAGGTGGGTTAAGAAGGATGGAGAAGGTAGAAAAAAGCTTGTGGTTTGAAGCAACGTTAATTTTGTTCAGAAAGATTTAAGGAGGGAGTGATACTTATCAAGGTCCAGACCGTCTTTGGACTTGCGCCATCTCCTCTCAGCTGCCCGAAGGGTGGACCGTTCTTCACGAATAACATCCGTAAGCCACGGGCAGTGGCAGTGTTAGTGGGGTGGGACGAGAACTCGTCAATGGGAGGATGTTACAATAGAGGAGAAATGGGAGGGAGCGGAGGTTGCGCCGGAAAGTTACAAGGGGAGGGGAGGTAGGAGGGGTTGGAGGGAGAGAGACAGAGAATTGGATAAAGTAGTGATCAGAAGTGTACAGTGGGGTTACAGAGGTTAAGTCAGTGATACAGTTACGTGTCAGGACGAGGTTTAGCTGTTTGCCTGCCTTGTGGGTTGCCGGTGTGCTCAGCAGCGTCAGGTCAAAGGAGGTCAGGAGAGACAAGAAGTCTGCGTTCCTTGGAGGTGAATGTTGAAGTCCCCAAGGACTATCAGGGGGATCCCATCATCCGGGAGGACGCAGAGGAGCATGTCCAGCTCCTCCACAAAGTCGGCTAGCGGGCCTGGTGGGCGCCAGGCGAGGCTGCCAGGCGAGGCTGCCAGGCGAGGCTGCCAGGCAAGTATCCTGAAACTCAATCTCTAGCTAGCTACTTAACGGCCTGGATAGCTGCTGTCTCTCAGCTCTACTCAGACACAAGATTTAGCAAAAACACAACACAATACTACAAGTTAAAGTCACTTACTTAGTCAGGAGACATTCACGATGCACATTCAGTAAAACACTCTTCGCTTAAATTTTGAAACCCATGTTTAATTGACTCAAACAAAACATCCTGTAATTTCTCCTTGATCACTAAAAACATACCTCTTTCCGATTCTGTGCCCACATTAATATCTGTAGCCATAGTCATGTGGAGTCCATACTACTGCCTGATGCACTTACATGAACTAAAACTGTTCCATATCGTGTTTTTATCTTTGCTCGGTAGATTTAGCAAATGTGACACTCGAGGATTCATTCTTTGGGGGTTTTACGGAGTTCAGCATCTTTTTAAATCACACTCGGGCTAGACAAGATTTATTCTGTGTGTTACTCCCAATGTTTTGCCAGATTATGTTGATTTACTGTAACAGCTATAGTACTTTGATGCTCTGATGGATACAAACAGCCCATACACAAATGTACTCCACTTGTGTGTGTGTGCTTGTGCTCATGCTCTCAGGGGGATGACTCGGAAACAGAGACGTCTCTGAGGTGCTCGTGGGAACTCTGCTCGAACACTTCCTGTTTAAGTGCCTTATCCTCTTGTGACCCCGGCCCATCATCTTGGGCTCTGGAAAGAGCCTTGCGGTCGATCCGTCGCCCACAATGCCCACCGCAACGCCCACCGCGATCCCGGCGTCAGACCCGGTAGTGCCAAAACCAACGTCCCGTCCACCCGAGACCCCAGCCGTCAAGCCCGCACAGCTTGGCTTTGACTTCTGAGGCTCTCATGGGACCGGACTATGAGGACCACCAGCTGGACTGAAAAGGGTAAGGCATCACCGTTCGGTGGTGCCCGCAGTGGCTGGGCAGCGACAACGCCCACCTGGAAATCGTGACCGCCAACCGCGCATCCGATATCCGCAATCGTGTATCGCTCGCACTTCTGCCCCCGCAAGGTGGTGGAAAGGGCCGGTGGCCCGGTCGCCTTTGTCACCGCATGGCTGGAGACGAAAGACGACGGCAACCCTGTTCAACTTTCGCTCTTTTGAAAACTGAGAGCCCCCATGTGGGGCTTTTTTCTTGTGGCTGATCTGGCGCTTGTTTTCTATTGTGAGGGGAGAACTTGCGACAAGAACGAAAGAGATTGCGGGTGTCGGGGAAATCTTTGCTGCGGCGCGAAGAGATTGATGGTTTTATCGAAGGGCTGTTTGCTGGGCATGAAGAAATAGACCTGCCCGAAAAGGCCCATTGCACGACCAATACCTTGGGCGAAATCCGCGCTCTGCGGGCGGGCTTGCACGAGTTGGCAACCACGAAAGCTAAGCCCACGGACATCAAAGAACTGGACGGGATGATCAAACAGGTGCGTGATCTGAGTATCATCGCAGAAAAGGAAATGAATGTGGCGATCCAGTCGTGCAAACGTGTGCGGGCTCAGATGCTGGAAACCTTGGAAAAATCGGACATGCTGCACTGAGGAACTTTGATGCGGACCAACTCAAGGTGTTTCCGGATCGTCAGCATTTACGCCGTGATGTGCCCGCCAAAAATATGTGGCGGTTCTATTTTATGACGGTGCAGCACGATCTGTTTGGTGGCGCGTCGCTGATCCGCGAATGGGTCCGGGTTGGCAGCCCGGAAAAGGTGCGGATTGACCATCACTCAGATGAGGGCCATGCGCTGAACGCCTTGGCTGATTTGATGGCCGCCAAGTGCAAACGTGGGTATCAGTTTAGAAGATGACCGCGCGCGCCAGCTGATCGAGAGCTGATCGCGAATACCATGTATTATCACAAGCAGGTTTCGGTTATTTGCAGAAACAATCCCGACATCACGGGTTGTATCACAAGCGCCACCTGTCACAGCTTCACCATCGTGACCGAGGGACAAAAACAGTGTACGGGTGACTGATGTGTTGCTCTTTGACGTCCTGGGTTGAGCCCAAAAATTCCAGGCCTAGCGCTCCAGCACATCATTGAAGTTCCCATCAGCGATGCCGGTGGCCATGGCTTCAAGCAGCTTGGCAAAATGCCCAAAACCGTGAAACTGTTCGCAGAATGCATCCAGCTGGCCGGCCTGAGCACCTCAGCATCAGCGATTTGAATGGGCCCATGATGGGCAACAATACTATCAAGAGGGCTTCATCGCCATCGAGCTTGAGCAGGCGCACGACCTCTGCATCGATTTCACGGGCACCTTTGAGTTGTGATGGTGAAAGTGGTGCTGTCATGGGAGTCTCTTAATTAGGAATATTTTTGCGGGAATTATCGGCTGGTGGAATACCGATGTTCACGGCTCATTCCATAGACACAGACCGCATAGTCGAGCTCCTTTGAGGGGGGAGGGGGCATCATCACCTCCGCAGTCTATCCCCCAGGCTTGCCGTCAAGACCCGCGCCCCGCTGGCCCTGGGCTGGGCTGCGCTCCGGGCACGGGGCGAACGGCTCCCGCTCCGCTTTGACTGCTGCGCCTCAAGCGGGATGGCTTGGCGGGGTCGATGATGGAGACGTATTTTTATCGGCGGATTTTATCTTCTGACTTTATGCTTATGCCAAACCACGTGACCCATACCGTAGCGGTGGCCGCACCACTGGAAATGCTGTCTCGTGAGATGTGGAATAGAGCTAAATCATAGCACTTAACCAAATGTGCTCCCGCATTTTGAGTACTCTGCAACAGTCTCACTACAAATGCATTGAGGCCTGTTAAAATTGCATTGCGATAGTCTAGACATAACCAGGGCCTGCACAATAAGTTGTGTAGCATTCTGTGTGATTGGGTCTATATTCTTCCTAATATTATAGAGTGTGAACCAACAAGACCTCGGGACAATCCTAATTTTTGTGCACATTTAACTGGGGTCAATGAAGATGAACCAAGCTGGTTGGTACTATTTTGTGGGATAGCCGGTTTGGCTGGGAGTACAAGGAGCTCAGATTATCGAAAGATTGAGTTGAAGGTGACAATCCATTATCCAAGCTGAAATATCACTGAGGCACGCAGAATGCTGACCGATACTGTGGGGTCATCCTGGGGGAAATACAAGTACAACTGAATGTCAACAGTGATTGGAGAAACCATGGGAATTAATGATTTCCCCTTAGAAAGTGGTCAAATAGAAACAAGGTGGAATCCCCAGTCCCTCTCCATTCCTCTCTTCATTTTGCTCTGCAATTTGCTCTCCATTTTAGTCTCCAGTCCCTCTCGCTTCCTCTGCAGCAGAGGCCAGCACAGTAATGGGCCCATATCCCTAATAAGATCTGGCATCGCATGTTTCCCCCTCTACTGTGCTAAAGGCTAGGCATGTCATACGAACGAGTGCTTTCATTTACGATCAGAGAAAAGGTTCTGTTAGTCAGAAGTTCTTGCTTTAGTAACAGGCCGCTCATGGTACCTCTAATACCAAACACATGAAATAGATCACTCAGAAATTGTAGCACAATTAGACCAGTTTGAGGTGACTTGAAGGTATCTTCATTAAAAGGTTTCTTCACAAACTCTTACCTCATTAGCACTGGGCTCTATAAGACCCATGCCATTATCTCTAAGGGTGAGGTAGAAAGCTTATCCCCATTGCAGTTCCATGTTTTGTTCTGTGGTCCACATCCAGGAATGCCCACTTTATGTTTATCTACCCTGCATTTACACTTTAAAGATTAAAGATTAAAAAAGATTAAAGATTAAAAAAGATTAAAAAAGATAAAGAAAAGCTTTAAACAATGTAGTCTTCCCTGTTTTGGGGGGTCAGATGGCTGAGCGGGTAGGGAGTCGGGCTATTAATCAGAAGGTTGTTGGTTCGATTCCCGGCCGTGCGAAATGACGTTGTGTCCTTGGGCAAGGCACTTCACCCTACTTGCCTTGGGGAGAATGTCCCTCCTTACTGTAAGTCGCTCTGGATAAAAGCGTCTGCTAAATGACTAAATGTAAATGTTTTGTCCTTATATGCAAATCAGACCCTTGCCTCTTAAGTCAGCTGATATCACCAAACTAGGGGACATTTCAGCACCGTTTAGGTGGACAGCATCCATTAAGTACTACAGCAGGGAGCAGGGCACGCGCTACATTCTTGTTCTGGAAACCTGTGTAAAAATGTAACGAACATTCGTGAAATCAGAGAATATAGAGAGAACTAACTGTAACGTAACTGCTAAGATTCCTCGTTCTCGGCACACAGGGCCCTGGGCTGTAGGGGTGTGTCTGCAAGCCAAAGAGGCACCACTGGGAGTGATCCTGCGTAAAACATGTTCATAAGTTGATGAGTAAATGTATTGCTTGATTGTTCTCTCCCTTGTACGTCGCTTTGGATAAGCGTCTGCTAATCGACTAAATATAAATGTAAATTGAGTGTGTTGAGTTATTACTGGGAGTGATCCAGTGTAGAATACCATGTATGTGTGAATTAATGTGTTGACCAAATATACTATCAGCAGGAGAGGGTTAACGGTCAGCATGACGAGGTTCAAACACAGATGTCACAACTACAGAACTTTGCATGTAGATCCTCAGCTGTATTACAGTCAGCCGCGGGACGGCCATTGGGAAGTTCATGAATTTTCTTGCGAGGGCTTTGATGAAGATATTCAAAGGGAAATCTTATTTGCGTTGACACGTGTGGTGCAATCTTGAATAGTTTTGCTATGCTAACATGGAGAATAAGAGGAACCTCACAGTCAGAGGTGAACAACCCTTCATTGGCTCCAACTGTAATGTGTGCAAAGATAACTGACTTATTTAAACAGCGTAAAGTAATCTAAATTCTCTACACTAGGCCTGCTTATCAATTATTTATTGCATTCAGCCCAGCAGTAAAACTGATGTCTGTTAGATCCTTACTGTCCAGTGTAAACAAGCAGGTGAACACCTGGGCACTGACCAAGGAAGGCATAGGAGGGAGCAGGAACCAGAATATATCCAATATTAGAGCCCCAAATAAACAATACAAATGACAGATTGTGGTTTTAATTCATTTGTATCGATAAACGTGTCAGTTTGAATTTGGCGTATCAAGTTGGGGCCCCTTGACACCACATTCTTGGGCTTGCTGCTGCCAGTCCGTCCCTGATTGCAGTTATAGCTCTCCAGCATAGTAAAGTACCAAGACATGTTTTACATGAACAGTCAATGTTTCTGGTGTAAGCAGGTGTGCATATAGGTGTTTAAATAAAAAATCATCAGAGAAAGAAAACGCAGAGAACACACGCTTAAAGATGAAAAACATTGTTTTAACCTGCTTATTTTAAACATGTATCTGACAGGTGTGTGTAGTATTTGACTGTGTACAGCCCGGTATAATGTTTATTCAGCATGGTTCCACTGTCATGGTCCTTCGTAATATAGCAAGAACCTTTAGATACAAATAAACTGACACTAACTCAGTACTTCCCTAATGTTTCACTTCCCATTTGACTGTAAGAATATGTGTGCCCAAACACAAAGCATATAGTCTGAAGTGTTCACAGATAGCCAAATGCACTATCAGCAGGAGAGGGTTAACGGCATGACAAGGTTCAAACACAGATGTCACAACTGCAGAACGTTGGGTGGAGATCGTCAGCTGGATTACAGTCAGCTGATATTCAAAGGGAAATATAATTTGCATTGACATGTCTGGTGCAATCTTCAATAGTTTTACTACGCTAACATGGAGAGAGAGGAACCCCACAGTCAGCGGTGAACAAGCCTTTGTTGGCTGTAACTCAAATTGTAAAAGGTAAATTTATGTAGGCTTTTTTGTGATTTGCTGTTATCACAGCCCACAGCACAGCAGATAGACGGCATCTTTTCCGTCCTTAAAATGGCGACTCAAGCCCTGTGTGACATCACATGAAACCCATGAATAGAATAAACTAGCCTGGCTAACGTAGGTCGCTTTCTCAGGCAATCGACAAATGAAACAGGCTCGCCTTGAAAGATCCTTAGACTGGCTATCTTCAGCAGGCTCTTGTCTACAAAAAGTAGTCTTCCCTGACGTTTCTGAAGTAGAATTGAGTGAAATAGAAAATAGTTTACACACTGCCAGTGAGCGAGCCGATTCTGACTCTGAGGCTAACGTCAAAACAATGTACAGTATCCCCAGGACGCAGTGTCACTCCACTTGCAAGTTTTGCACAAATCACAAAAAAAACATCTGGCTAAAAGCACAATTGCAACATTTCTTGAAGGCTGCCCTGCTCGTCTTTTTTGGTGTAGACCCAGGGCTCTCAAGTTTTGAATACAGGCAAGAGTGACCCCCCCCCCCCCCCCCCCCCCCCCCCCCCAGGGGGTCAAAGGGGGGCGGGTTGTATGGGTCGAAGGAATGGGGGTGTTTCATTAATCATATTATTATTAGTGTTTTTGTTGTTATTAATAATTGCTCTGACTTGCAGAAGAAAATATTTAATACATGGCGCTGACAATTCAACAGAGTATCTATTCAATTTCTGTGTGTGTGTGTGTGTGTGTGGGGGGGGGGGGGGTGTAATAGAGAGAGTCTGTGTTTGAGCTTGTAAAATTTACTCATTTTGTAGATATATGCTTAGCATATATGCTCTCCAGCTGTGTGTAATCTCTTACCGGTCTGTTAAACTAACAGCCATCACAGAAGGTAAACACACACTGTAGGAACTGGTTCCTGGTTATCAGTTACAGTTTGTTGTTTGTGTCAAACAAGTTGTGAATTAGTTGTAACATTGAAATAGGAGATCATGACCTACTCTGTGCTCAAAGTGATACTTGAGCTCCAGTGGTTTGCTCTGTGGATGAACGAAACTTTCTGAAGATGTAGCAGAACACGTGAACAATTACAGGATATGCTTTTTTTTCTTTGGGAGTCAGGTGGGTGAACGGTTAGGGAATCGGGCTCGTAATCAGAAGGTTGCCGGATCGATTCTAGGCCGTGCCACATGATGTTTGAGAAATTTTGGTTGGGCATGTAAACACATTTGTTTAAAATGTGTAAAAATAGGATTTACGGAACGTGGCTGCCTCCAACACGGCTATCGGGCAATTCCAGTTAAAAACAACAATGGCCGCCGAAAAATGTATATTCATATATTCGGAGCTAAAGACCAAGGGTGGGGGACTTGGTCAGCACACCATTTCCAGAATGGGTGTGTGTGCGTCTCGCCAAGCTCGCGCATGTGTCAAATAGGGTGACCACCAGGACTGGGACCGAAAATCGGCCCTGGCATTTTTGGTTTAAGGCCCGAAATGTTTGTACATTTTGCGGCATCCGCCTGTATATTTTTTAGCTTTTTCTCTCTAAGCTTTTCTGCGCCTCCCTTGCACTTTCGTTTCTCCATTTTTATCGATGCTAAACTTTAACGATGACAAACCATGTTAGGCATTAGCCAATAGCTTGTGTCTTCTTGGATTTAATTGGGTCAGGCGAGTGCCAATTAAGGACATTAACCAATGGGCCGCTGTCAGTTCTCTATGGGCCGGCCCGACCAAAATACATACATAAATTATATCGGCGAGTCGGCCCAAAAGTGAGTCAGCCCACTGGCCCACCAATTTGGAGCGCGCGCGCTGTGGAGCAATTCAATTGAATTCAATCATATATTGACATACCAAGGTGAAATTGTTTATGGTACTTCAGAGTGATGTCGTCTTGAACCCTATTAGGTTTGAAAAACAATCAGTCAAAATTATATTAGATCTATTGACACAAAGATATTGAGGCAATGTGGATATTTACATAAAAACACCACATTTCTTTTTCAATTTGACCCTTTATAAAAACATATATTCTACACATCCATAACAAATTTCAAGTCATTGGATCTATGGTCCATGAGGAGAAGGGTTTTAAAGGTTGTACCAGATTTGGACTGTACAGCAAAATCTATCATGGCGGACCTTATGGGTTCTTGAAACTTTTTTGTTCCCCATGAGAAATAAGGCATGTATACCAACTTACAGGCATTTTGGAGTAATGGGGTGCTGGGGAAATCATGTAGACTTTGGGAGTGTTCTATAGCGCCACCTATGGGGCTACATGGGCCACTAGCCGTCAAGGAGTAATGAGTGACCTATTGTATCATTGGGCCAAATGTAAAAAAATCAGGTCCAGGACTTTTTGAGCTATTGGGCCATTTAGCGGAGAAATATAATAATAAGAATAAGAATAATAACAAAAACAATAGGTTCCCCCCTACCGGAGGAACCCTAATTACAACTGAAACAGAAGTATAAAATTCCAGGGTCAAACATTAAAAACCAATGCTACCCTTTACTATTCGTCAAAAGCCCTTCACAGAAGACCGATATACAATAACTTCGAGAACAAGTGAGTGGCAAGAGATTCGAGATTGATTTCACTTTTATTGGTAAATGTGGATGCAGAGCTCTAACCTACGTAGCCCATTATCAACCAGACAGTCACTGGGATATCTTTTAAAAAGATTGGTTGGAAAAAAAAGCATTTTACTGAAAGCACTAACAGACATTTTCATAGCTTCAACATGTAACCGTTTTGGCTGAAGTCAGAAGGAGCTTGGGGGGGGCGCGGCAGAAATCTGGGGCGGCGTAGCCCACCCCAGAGCCCCCTGAATCCGGCCCTGATTCACTTTATGAATAGATTAACCATGTTGTACTCTGTTCTTTGATAGTTCCTTGACACTGTATAATATCATCCAATTTCTTAATGTACCAACTCCCAGACTTTGGTGCAAATAAGCGGCTATGGATTATTAATTAAATATAGCTTTCCTCTCATACAAACTTGTTTGTAGGCATTAGTTTCTCAATAAATATAAATAGTGCACTAAATTAGCTAGCTACACTTAACATTACATAAACGGGTCATCACTCACTTCGTAGCACATTGTTTTTGCTACATTCTGGCTTCTACATTTCTACATTTCTGCATCCGTCTACATCAAGTCTCTCCTGCAACCTTACACCCCCACCCGTCACCTACGGTCTTCTTCAGACAACCGCCTGGTGGTCCCACCGCTCAAGACTGCCCGGTCCCAACACAAGCTCTTCTCCTGCCTGGCCCCCCAATGGTGGAACCAGCTCCCCACCTCCATCAGGGACACTGACTGTCTTCCCGCCTTCAAGAAAAGGCTCAAGACGCACTTGTTCCGGGAGTACAACGGCACTTAGGAATGCTTGGCTGGACTTGTTAGTTGGTTTCCTCCAGGATCACAATGACTCTTATTGAGTGACTTGTTGCTCTTTTAGGTTAGATATAACGAAGTTAAGTCTAGTACTCGCTGGGAAATATTTTACTGTTGATTGTTCTTCTACAGGTACAGTCCTGCACTTTTATGGTTCATGTTGTTTTAATTTGTAACTTGTATAACTGCATGCTCTTATGGGTCTTCCCTTTTGGCACTTGTTTAGCTTTTTCACAATGTATGCTTCATGTTTTGGCTACTTGCAATGTTTGGGACTATCTCGTTGTTATGATCAGTGACCTATGCTCTTTTGTAAAACTCTCTCTTGGAAGTCGCTTTGGATAAAAGCGTCTGCTAAATGAATAAATGTAAATGTAAATGTAGCTAGCATCAAAAAATCTCGGCACTTTAAGATACTGAAATGTACTAGATGCCAGAAAATGGGCTAAGAATTTACACATTCTTATCTTGGCACAGCTCCATCATACAGTACAGTACAACTGTTCCTCAACAACGATGCTGCGGTTTGAAACTGATGCTAGCTCGCTAGTTATAACTAGCCTACATTACAGTACCATGAACGTAAAGGCAACCAATTGACGCAACTCTTTCTCTTTATGACTCTGCATGCAGCTAAATGGTACTAATTGGTATCCAGAGCCTCAACGCAAAAAAGTAAAACATCTTGACTAGCACTTTTTTAGCAAGGTTAGCTGGCCAAAACTCTCAAATATCTGGCTATCTGTTGCGTATGTGCAGTCTTTTGTTTACTAAGGTAGTCATAGCAACCCCAGGCATGGAAAGTCCATCTTCGCACTGTGATACCAATCAACCAATGGGGTTAAGGTGACACCGTGACATACATTGATTGACAGCTTACCTCATTAGTTTAAGGACAAGGAAATACAGAAATAAATGTACACAGACATAAATAAATACAGAAATATATGTAAACAGAAATAAATAAGTACAAAAATAAATAAATACAGAAATAAATGGCCATGTAAATAAATAAATACCTAATTAATATTTTTTCATACATTCTTTTAAATATATAAAAAAAAATTGATACATTTATTTATTTTTTCATTTATTTTTAATTTTGGCTGGTTTGGTCCTCCATAGATCTGGGCTGCACGGTCTAAGCTTATTAATGGTTCAGCTTGAAATAGTGTTGCCTGTTGGTGGAACGGCTTGAGGCTTAAGTCAAAGTTGAAGTTTACCCAAGTGAGACTTATTCGTGTTAGCGCGACTTGCGTAATGCGACTTGCGTAATGCGACTTGCGTTAGCGATGTTGATGGAACACCCCCCAGGCCTCTGATGTTGTTTACAGACTGGTAAACATGTCACTGATGAAGAGGCCTGTTGTAGGCCTACCTGTAATAATTTAGACCTGTCTTGTTGTTGATTTAGTATCAGATTATTTTGCCTGGTCGTTTTAATGCTTGTGTTACTCCTCTCGAGCTAAATCAAAGGCTAAGTCGTTCTTCGTTTTCAACAGACATTTATTCTCCAACAATGCCGTCAGAACTAAGAAAGTGTACACCAAAAGAAAATACATCTCTCATTCATTCACAACCCATGCTGAACATTTAACTATTTATTAATTATTCTCTTAAACAGATCTAAACATGAGTTGCCTCTCTGACGGCAGCTACAGCTTGTTTGGTTGCTGTAGCATCACCTGCTGCATCACCTGTAGAGTGGTGATCTATTAAAAGGTCTTGCTGTGAAGAAGCATGTGTGTAGTTACTGTTTCAGACACTAGGCGGCATCTGCCTGTTGTCATAGAGACCAACTAATAAATCACTAAAACATTGATTTTATATCAAGAGTGAACCCCTGGCCTGCATGAGTTTAGTCATGTTCTCAGACCCAGGTACATACCGGATCTGACCCAGGTAGATAAAGGATCTGACCCAGGTCCATACAGGACCTGACCCAGGTAGATACAGGATCTGACCCAGGTAGATACAGGCTCTGACCCAGGTAGACACAGGATCTGACCCAGGTACATACAGGATCTGACCCAGTACTAAAATGCGTGCTTCGGTGTAATGACTTTAAATGTTGCAGTGTTCTCGTGATAGGCTATTTAATCTTCCTTTACTGTCTTAGATAGCCTACCTCAATGATGTAGCCTACCTCCTTTACTTGGTTTTTAAATGATTTCAAATTATATTATTTGATTCTGAAAAAGGTTAATTCTGGCAGAATTGCCAGCGGCCTTTCAACAATTGCCAGCGACCTTTCAACAATTGTATTATTAAGAATGGTGATTCTTATCTAAGCTCGCTCCTTGTGTCTTTTCATGTAAATTGTCTGTTTTCAACGTATTTCCTTTTATTTCCATCTAGTAGCCTACACTGTTTTCCTTTCTACGTTACTCATCCTCGTTTTTTTGTAAAATTGTAGTTCCCAATTTTTGCAACAAAAAAAAGACAAAAAAGACAATGTAAACTTGACATCCCATAGTGTTAATGATTATTGTTTCTATTTATTTGATTTTATTATTATTTTCTTATTTATGTTGTGTAGCTCAAATTTACTGTTGATGTGTTTTAAATTCATACAAAATAAATAACAGTTGACCTTAAAAGCGTGCTTTTCCGTGATCCGGGTGCTTTGAGAGAACACGCCTCCTACAACACTAACAGGAAGACAGAGTGGCGCTGCATGACCCGACTCTGATCTGGATCATGTACATTTAATTAAAGCAAACCAGCTTTCGTACAGTTGGATTTATGGAAAATGTTAAGCCCATTTAAAGGACGTGTGAACTGTCATATGACTATGTAGCACCGAGGGGAGAAGTATTTTCAAACGTAAGTATTGCTATATATTTAGGATCACACGGCTAAGTCTAGCCTATTTGAATAGGCTACAGTACGGCTTCGTGGTAGTCAACTTTCAACTATTTGATCCCACAGATATTAGTTAATTAATCTGGTCGAGAAGTTCTGTAATTTTGTTGTTTTGACAACATTCCTTTGAAGGAAAACTGTCAGCAATAAAGCATTTATAAGGCCAGTTACAAATCAGTTGGTCTAATGTCTGACACGTTACTAATTTGATCTGTAGCTTTGTTCAGTCTTCCGGATTTTCCCTTACTGACAGCACAGCATAGGTTGCAGGAGGAACCGAAAACTGATGTTTTGAGATCTGATTGCTAACCGTAAAGCAGAAACGAAACCATACGTTGATGTGTGTGTGTGTTCTCTAAAGATACCAAATATGTTCAACTCTACAGGTGGAAACAGGCATCACATTGCCGGCTGGAACATTCACACACTTAGACACACATCCACATAGACACACACACACATCTACTTAAACACACACACACACACACACACACACACACACACACACACACACACATAGACACACACACACACCTCACACAAACACATACACATACATACGCTCACATAGACATACACACCTCACACACACATGTAGACACACTCCTCACCCACACACACCTCACACATACACACCTCACTCACACACGTACACACACACACACGTCCCGGTGAGGAGGCCATGTGGTGGTTCCAGCAGGGTTTGTGTATCCTGCCAGTGGCCCTGGTGGTGTGGACAGCAGCCACCTTCATCCTGGCCTACATCACAGCCGTGCTGCTTCGACATGTGGACCCCCTGGTGCCTTACATCAGGTCTGAGAAAGCACGTCCACCACAACCTCACCACACTCTCTCTGTCCCCCTCCACCACACTCTCTCTGTCCCCCTGCACCACACTCTCTTTGTCCCCCTGCATCACACTCTCTCTGTCCCCCTGAACCACACTCTCTCTGTCCCCCTGCACCACACTCTCTCTGTCCCCCTGCACCACACTCTCTCTGTCCCCCTGCACCACACTCTCTCTGTCCCCCTGAACCACACTCTCTCTGTCCCCCTGCACCACACTCTCTCTGTCCCCCTGCACCACACTCTCTCTGTCCCCCTGAACCACACTCTCTCTGTCCCCCTGCACCACACTCTCTCTGTCCCCCTGCACCACACTCTCTCTGTCCCCCTGCACCACACTCTCTCTGTCCCCCTGAACCACTCTCTCTCTGTCCCCCTGAACCACACTCTCTCTGTCCCCCTGCATCACACTCTCTCTGTCCCCCTGAACCACACTCTCTCTGTCCCCCTGCACCACACTCTCTCTGTCCCCCTGCACCACACTCTCTCTGTCCCCCTGTACCACACTCTCTCTGTCCCCCTGCACCACACTCTCTCTGTCCCCCTGAACCACTCTCTCTCTGTCCCCCTGTACCACTCTCTCTGTCCCCCTGCACCACACTCTCTCTGTCCCCCCCTGCATCACACTCTCTCTGTCCCCCTGCACCACACTCTCTCAGTCCCCCCCTGCACCACACTCTCTCTGTCCCCCTGCACCACACTCTCTCTGTCCCCCTGCACCACACTCTCTCTGTCCCCCTGCATCACACTCTCTCTGTCCCCCTGCACCACACTCTCTCTGTCCCCCTGCACCACACTCTCTCTGTCCCCCTGCACCACACTCTCTCTGTCCCCCTGCACCACACTCTCTCTGCCCCCCCCCCTGTACCACACTCTCTCTGTCCCCCCCCTGCACCACACTCTCTCTGTCCCCTGCACCTGGACCTGTAGAAGCCCAGCTGTGGTGTGTCTGCTGTTTCACACAGCGGTGGTGTGTTTTGTGTTGACAGCGACACAGGTACGGTGCCTCCTGAACGCTGCGTGTTTGGAATCATGCTGGACGTGTCAGCATTCTTAGGTAACTACCCCGTTCTCTCACGGTCCTGTATCACCCTCTCTATTCATGGAGCAGCAGTCTTTGTGTGAGTTAGACTACCGGAAACAGGCTGTTAAAAACTAAAAACATCCCAAATGTTTTGACTGACCATTGACCATGACCTTGGATATTTTGACAGGCATTGCGACCACTTATGTGCGCTACAAGCAGGTACAGGCCCTGACAGAAGACGAGGAGTACAAACTCCACAAGCTCAACCTGTTTGGTCTGGTGTTGGGCTGGATTAGCTCCTTTGGGATGTGTGTCGTTGCTAACTTCCAGGTCGGTGTTTATGCTGAAAGATAATAAAATATGTACTTAGTTTCTGTTAGTCTTTATTTGCTTATGATAATAAAAAAAAAAATATATATATAAAATGTATGTAATACCTGCATCACTATCACACCTATAACATGATTTTTTCTTTCTTTTTTTCTGTCTCTGTTGGTCTGTCTTTGTCGGCCTGTCTGTCCTTTCTTTATCCTATTCTCGCTTCCTTTTCTCCCACACTCTGTGCCACATGCCCCCCTGTCCAGAAGACCACCCTGTTCTCCATGCACCTGGTGGGGGCTGTGTTGACGTTTGGCGTGGGGGCGCTGTACATCCTGGTGCAGACGCTGGTGTCCCTCTACATGCAGCCCCACGTCCACGGCAAGACCGTCTTCTGGGTGCGCCTGGCTGTAGGAGTGTGGACCTTCTCCAGCATCATCAGCAGTATCCTTCTCTGCCTGCGGGGGGGGGAGGATTCTTCGATTGTCTCTCGAACAATTATAGATCGATGCCGAAAACTCAATAATCGGACATTTAATATAAAATGCCGGTAACAGTTTTTATAAGACCCCACTGTACGTTCCTTATGTTTGAACAGTTGGATTGTGAAAATAACGAACGTAAAATGTGTGTCGTACGTACATGCTAAGCTAGGCTCTACCTACTTTGTGAGTTATGGTGAAGATAGCTGAGTTTGAGAAATCGAAGGAGCATAGGCCTACAATCTAACCTGCACATCCTGGCTTAACAGCAAATTGAAGCATTTTGGCTTCTTTGAAGCTGAATGGAAAAAGGACCTGTTTAAGAGCCACACTATAGGCAAGTTGTATCTAACTAAATAAAACATTTGGGAAATGCAACAAACAAGAGAAACCAAATTTCACATTTCCAGTTGAAGGAAAAACGGTGGCAAGGTGAAACAGTAGTCACACAGTGATAGACAAATAATTATGTATTTTTAATGGGTTGTAATGCGTCAATTATGGTTTTCTAATGGAATGGCTCCTTGACCCTTGACCTCCCCAGTGTTTGTGTCGTCTGTCATCATGTACAGCAGTCTACCTGGGGTGGACGTGGCCCACAAACTACACTGGATCCCAGGAGAGACGGTGTGTGTGTGTGTATGTTTGTACGTGTGTGTGTATGTGTGTATATGAGTGTAAGTGTATGTGTGTGTGTGTGTGTGTGTGTGTGTGTACTAACCTTGTCTGTGTCTCCTCCAGGGCTACACAGCTCACCTCATCAGCACCATCTCAGAGTGGTCGCTGGCCATGTCCTTCATCAGCTTCTTTCTCACCTACATCAGAGACTTCCAGGTACATCCTCCTCTCCCCTCCTCCTCTCTCCTCCTCCCTCTCTTCCAGGTACATCCTCCTCTCTCCTCTTCCCCTCTCTTCCAGGTACATCCTCCTATTTTCTCCTCCTCTCCCTTCTTTCCTCCGCTCCCCCTTTCTCCTCTTCCCTCCTCCGTCCCCCTTTCTCGTTCCTTCTCCTCTCCTCCTCCACCTTTTCTCTCCTTATTCCTCCTCTCTTATCCTTCCCCTCTCTCATCCTCTCTCTTTACCTCTCCCACCTCAATGTCTAGATGTAAATGTTCTGTTGTATTACCTGGTGAGGCTGGTGTATCAATAATCCAGTCTGATGTTCATGTTTACCCTAACGCCTAAAAATCTATTATTTTATAAATCTATATGCAGAAAATGCTGTTGAACTTGTTTGCAAAGACGGATGACTGGAGTGACATTTTTGTGTTCTTTTCCTATTTCCTTTTCAAAGAAAATAACCTTGCGAGCTGACGTCAACCTACACAGCAGTCACCTCTATGATTCGCCGCATTATAGCATCACAGCACCCGTCAACCAATCAGAGACATCGCCGTTACTAGCAGGAAGTATCTAAAACTCAGGGACTGTGTTCAACTCTCCCAGTAATGGGGTTCACCTGACACATATATGACAAGTGGACATGGATTTACAGGAGCCGGTAAATCCACATTTCCACTAAATGTTTGTACTAAGAGAGTAGCTAGTCTATATTACTACTTTTTTACATTTGTAAGGCACATTCCCTGGAGGTGCCAAGAAATGTACAGGTAGATATACGTTAGGAAATTAAGTCGTCTACCTGAACAAGTATATTTTAATAGAATAAATCTTGCTCAGATGTTTATCTATTTTGATTCTGGAAGTAATTATGTTTCTCACTTTCTAACATTGCCGTTTTGTTATTTTGCTGCTTCACTTGTGACCAGTTAAGTAGAAATTTGTTTTTTTTCTCTCTCAATTGCCTACACACGTTATCTGAAAGCAAGGTTCGTTTTCTCAAAACTCTAAACACAAATCCAAAAGCTGACACACCAAAACACAGAACTCCACAAATCAAAACTGCTAAACGGAACAATCTAACAATCTAAACGGAATCTAATTTGAAACGTTGTCTTGAAATGACATGCAAACCAACAACTGAGTAGACATTTCTAACAATCAGACACTGATGTGCTCAGTGGGAAACACTTCTATCATACTGTAATCTTACCGTTTGAGTAAGGCTTTTGTATTTCCAGTGTTACACTGCATACTGGATGTACAGTAGCCTGTTGTAAACTGTTATGTTTTCCATCTGAACATGAGTAAAGATCGAACTATCAAGTGTGGTTTAGGACTGCACAATGAGGGAAAAACAGACGTGCTTATAAATGTGCTGGATTGGTGTAAGATAACGTACAAATGTTTTTGATTTTTGTGTTAAAGTTTTAGTGTTACTGTGTAAGCAACTGAGAGAAACTGTTAATATGTTGACAAGCCTTCAATTAATCACACTGCAGTATTATTCAGCTGTCAATAATTTATATCTTTCAAAACTTTTACAACAAGGCCCTAAATAGGGAAGATAATTAAGGTTTTGAATGATGCTGTTGTCAAATCTGTTTACACATTTTGCCACAAACCTGATCCAGCCAGCATTGGTTCTGTCCTCCAGTTCGGCAGGGTATAATTGTCGTTGACAAATCAGACTGGTAATCATGCACTGACATAGTGCATATTTAATATCACACCTTGTGCAAACCTGCTGTATACAAAAGACTTTACACACAGTCCCCAGTTTTATAGGTCTATCGCATCTGTCAAGTTGAAACAGCTTGCATTTCAATGTGTCTGAGCTGTCCATAAGGCAGACTAGGCTGCTAATTATTCTGGGTCATCATGAAATACTTAGCTTAATGACCACAAGCCCTTAAACCATTAAACACCTGCTACAGTGAGTAGGTTGAGTTCAGTAGGAACATTTGCCCGGAGACAAGCGCTGTAGAGATTTTTACAGTAAACATCAGTCGCAGGGAAGTGATAGATGATGGTTTGTACGTCAGAACATTGTCGACTGGTCATTGTGTCTTGCTGTCAAAGCCAGTGCTGGAGTACTGAACCAAAACACAAGGTGTCATTGTACAGCTTTTGTTGCTAACTGTACTAAGGGATGTTGTACCCAATCCAACGTATTCTATGTTTATTTGCCTTTGAAAGAAAACTGTCACCAATAAATCATTTTCAAACCACTCTTACAGTTCAGATCAACTGGATGACTGGCACATTGTTATTGTTCATTCTCCATTTATGTCATTAGAAGCAAACTAGATTTTATTATTTCACATTAAGTGCAAGACATTTGGTCATGAAATCCTTCACATTGTTTCAAAATAGCTAAAAATAACAAACATGTATATACAAACATTTAATTTAAAATATGAAATAATCATTTACAGTAACTTTTAAGTGTAACCATTTTATACCAAGCTTTCATAAAACTATAATAAATAGTTGTTTTTTTCCTTTACATTTTTGCAAGAGATGAATCTGGAGTGCGATAAAATAGAGAAATACTCCAACCACCCCAGTCATAGTAAACAACAGTTGTGTTGGCAAAGAGGAAAACAGCAGGTTACAACCTCTGCTTACAGCAGCAACACGTTCAGAAGGAACCGGAAACAGAAGGCCTGGAAGGTGCTGCCTCACACCATAAACCCTCTCAACCAGCCACTCTTGGCTTTCTCTTTTTTCTTCCTCTCTTGATACTTTGCTACTTTCTGCTGGAAGAAACCTGTAAAACAGAAGAACAAATTACTGGTACAGAGGCAATGCTTAGAGAATATCTCACCTGAGATTTGGTCATACATTTTCTAAATATTTTCCTGTGAGTGTAACATGAGTGAAACATGAGTGTAACATGAGTGTAACATGTCGACAATCCCTTGTGATCCGTTTCAAGCTTCCTAACGTTCCAACATGAACCCAAACATCAAGAATCTACCTTCATGTGTCGAGGGCTGCCCCTCTTCCTCCTGGATGAAAATGTCAAACATCTGGGTTCTGCAGAAGTCCTTGACAAACTGACGGTAGGTCTTTGACTCGGTGGCGTTGTAGAAAGATTTCTTCTGGAACACTCTGGACTGGCCGTTGGCGCTGCGCTTCATGTGGGATGAGAAGTGGCCCACGGTCTTCACAAAGAAGGAGAGGAAGGCTTCCGACACCACTCGGTTCAGCACCTCCGGGGCTGCGCGTCAAACACAGCCAGAAGGGGTCAAGGGTCAGTCACTCACACGGCCAAAAGGGGTGAAGGGTCAGTCACTCACATGGCCAGGAAGGGTCAAAGGTCAGTCACTGACACGGCCAGAAGGGGTCAAGGGTCAATGTCAAAACACATATACACACACACACACTGCATTTACAAGTTGTTCTACTATTTTAAGATCTTAGAGACCCAAAGACAATGGTGCAGACCGGTACAGAAGACGAGTAGAAAATTACATTGGACAGCAATGGTTACTGTAGACGGGCCCCAAAGTCATTTGAAATTGTAGTTTGCCGACCTCAAGTAAGTTTATTTTCAGCCCTCAACTCACCAGACTCTCTGGCATGGGGAGTCAACAGGACGAAGCATATTCGAAGCAAATCCACACAGTGGCCTTAAGTGGTGTTCTGGCTGACACAGCGGGGTGAACACAGAGATAATACAGGGCTAGTGCCCAGTGTTTGAACTCATTCAATATCTCCACTACAGTTACGTAGGAACAATCACCCCTAACAGGTGCTGATCTCGACACCCTTAGGTTTCACTGATTAGAAATCAACATTGGGTTAGGACGTAGAAAGAAGTGGAGATTTTAAGGGTATAAAAGAGAAGACAGAAGGAGCCGATCTTGAGTTCGGTACCCAAGGCCAGGCTCAGTTTGTTGGGATTTTGACTTTTGCGAGACTCAAACTTTTTGCATCAAACCCTGCTGAGATTCCTGACCAGTTTTTGGACTTCAAATTGGACAAACTTGGATTGAAAAAAAATACACGACAGAACCCCCAGCGTCCTAAAAACCTGTCTTCCAGTCTCCTAGATACATTGCTTTTGTCAGTTCAGCATATTTTTACACAACATGAGCCCTGTGAAGCAGAGCCATCCTCTGGAGCTTGAGTCGAGCTGTGGTCTGTCTGACAGAGACACGTTTCCACACAGATGGACTATTTCAGGCTCTGCTTCCGGGATGAACCAAAAACATGAGTCAGGGTGAAGCGTCACTTACTGGAGGCTGTAGTTTTGGAGGAAAGTGCGTGAAGCAGTTCTTCCTGAAGCTTCACTGGGAGGAGCGAGTCCTCGTCTCCCATCTGAGTCAGAGAGGAGGGGGGGCAGACGAGTCAGAGAGGAGGGGGGGCAGACGAGTCAGAGAGGAGGAGTGTGAGAATACACACTTGCAGGAACAGATTTGAGGTATCGTGTCGTGTCGTATGAAGCAGGAGGAATGTTGTGGCGCCTGGCTCCTGAAAAAAAATGCTTTGAACTGGAACACGCTTGTGAACACATTTGACTAACAAATATCTGGAGTTACCAGTTAAGTACAGGATATGGAAATACTTGGTCCTACTCCTCTCTATAGGCTCCTATTGGCTCACCACAATTCCATGAACATATAAATTCTAATCCTACGTGAGCTAAAATTTCTTATAAACAATATTTCTTGTTCATAAAATGTTCCTAACAAACTCAAAATCCTGTATGAAATTGTGTCTGACTTCTATGTACAGTAGTAAAGTAAAAACATTTTTTAAAGAGGAAGACAGAGAGTTACCCCTTGTCCATGAGGTGTCACACAATGTAATGTTAGCAGAGCAACGCACAGGGGGGATTTGAACCTGTGAATTCCTGTCAAACACACTACCACTGAGCTATACACATCCCCAATAGTCCAGACAGGGGTGAGGAGGGGTAAAGGTGTTAGACCAGACAGGGGTGAGGGTGTTAGACCAGACAGGGGTGAGGGTGTTAGACCAGACAGGGGTGAGGGTGTTAGACCAGACAGGGGTGGAGGAGGGGTGAGGATGTTAGACCAGACAGGGATGAGGAGGGGTGAGGATGTTAGACCAGACAGGGGTGAGGGTGTTAGACCAGACAGGGGTGAGGGTGTTAGACCAGACAGGGGTGGAGGAGGGGTGAGGATGTTAGACCAGACAGGGGTGAGGAGGGGTGAGGATGTTAGACCAGACAGGGGTGAGGGTGTTAGACCAGACAGGGGTGAGGGTGTTAGACCAGACAGGGGTGGAGGAGGGGTGAGGATGTTAGACCAGACAGGGGTGAGGAGGGGTGAGGATGTTAGACCAGACAGGGGTGAGGAGGGGTGAGGGTGTTAGACCAGACAGGGGTGAGGAGGGGTGACGGTGTTAGACCAGACAGGGGTGAGGATGTTAGACCAGACAGGGGTGGAGGAGGGGTGAGGATGTTAGACCAGACAGGGGTGGAGGAGGGGTGAGGATGTTAGACCAGACAGGGGTGAGGAGGGGTGAGGGTGTTAGACCAGACAGGTGTGAGGAGGGGTGACGGTGTTAGACCAGACAGGGGTGAGGAGGGGTGAGGGTGTTAGACCAGACAGGTGTGAGGAGGTGTGAGGGTGTTAGACCAGACAGGGGTGAGGAGGGGTGAGGGTGTTAGACCAGACAGGGGTGAGGAGGGGTGAGGGTGTTAGCCCAGACAGGGTCTGTACCACCAGGGACCGCTGCTGTGAAGGAACCAGGAGGATCATGGGAGGGAGGTGATGGTTCAGTAATCTAACTGCTCCACAGGGTTCTGACAGGGATCTTCATACGGCCTCGTTTTTGTCCAGACAAAACATGTCCCTGTGTGTGTGTGTGTGTGTGTCTGGTAATGTGAACGCTAAAGCATGTATGGATGATGTGTTTTTGTGTGGCTGTGACAGTGAGTGTTGTAGGAAACACTTACACTGGTGATGAATCTACTCTCTGCCCCAGCTGACAGATCCACAATCAGCATCTGTTTTAAAGACAGAAAAACACATCACGTCATCAGTCTCAGCACACACACACACACACTACAAAAGACGAACGCAACTAATAAACACACAGAATACATTTAAAGACACAAGGAGTACAAACTAACTCACCACCTCCTCCATAACCTCTGACAGTGAAACTTTTCTCTGAATACTAAGACTTGTGATCATAAACACACAGGCACACACACACACAGGGCAGACACACACACACACACAGGGCAGACACACACACACACACAGGGCAGACACACACACACACAGGGCAGACACACACACACACAGGGCACACACACACACACACACACACACACAGGGCAGACACAGACACACACACAGGGCAGACACACACACACAGGGCAGACACACACACACACACACACACACACACACACACAGGGCAGGCACACACACACACACATAGGGCAGACACACACACACACACACACAGGGCAGACACACACACACACACACACACACACACACACAGGGCAGACACACACACACACACAGGGCAGACACACACACACACAGGGCTCTGTACTATGTAATTGTGTTAGTCTAATAAGTGTCAGCCTCCATGTCTGTGAGACAAACAGGAGCGTCTGAAACACCACAGTACAGCCTGCTGTCCTCTCCACTGGCCTCCTGGATACACGCTTACAAAGATATACTTACAGCTCATTATGAAGCTTCTACGTAACAAGTGTTACCACACACATTTAAAACAAGAAGCAGACAACACACACACAGATACACACTCACATCGCTGTGGTCGTGGATGTTGTCCAGCAAGTTTTTCTGCACACCCAGCAGGTAGGGGGTGGGTGCCATGACGACGTCTATCAGCACCGTGGGAACAATGGAGATGAAGGTGTGCTGCCATGAGAATGGGTAGAGCAGCGCTGCTACCGCATGGAGCACCTGGGACAGAGTACTGGACACACACACATACACACACATACACACAGCATTGTTACAGAAAGCCTCTACAAACCGATAACCTACCCAGAGTAGACCAACAACCTTCATTCCACCAGTACACCAGACGCACGCGGTCAGTAGCCTACCTGAGCTCGTCGGCAGTGAAGACGACCCTCCTCTCCAGCACGGTGGCAGCAAACACGGTCAGCACCTCCTCGTCTGTCAGCAGACCAAACAACACCCTGAAGTCCACATGCTCCAGCCACGAGTCACAGGGACGCGTCAGCCTGATGATCTGAACACACACAAGCAGATGCACATATATATTACATATATATACAGTACCAGTTGAATTGAAGATACACACCAATTGAATGGGAAAATGTGTCCAAACCTTTGACTGGTACTATATATACAAACACACAGACAGACGGTGTATGGTTCAGTGACAGGGTTCAGTGACAGGGTTCAAAGTCACTCTGCAAAACAGGCTGATCCTTCCTGTCAGGGTGAACTCATACCTCCAATAACTTCAATACCAACAGCTGTCTGGTAGCCACATAAACACTCATTCTCCTACAGACACCTGGATGTGTGTGTTTGAGTGGCGCCACGTTAATAATCTTGTTTCTCAGAGGTCGGTCCACACCATATTACATTTTACATTTAGTTATTTAGCAGACGCTGTTATCCAGAGCGACTAACAGAAAGTACAGGGACATTTCCCCTGAGGCAAGTACGGTGAAGTGCCTTGCCCAAAGACACAACGTCATTTTGCACATTTTTCGAACCGGTAACCTTCTGATTACTAGCCCGAATCCCTAACCGCTCAGCCAGCTGACTCCTTTTGACCATGTACCTGTGTACAAACACCACTCCACCTCTGTATCAGACCTCTGTGTGTGTGTGTGTGTGTGTGTGTATTGTGACAACCCTCAGTCAGGTGATCCGGGGAAAGTCCCATAAATTCCCGCTCTCCGGCCGGCTCACGAGGACCACAGCTGCACCTCCTATTACACTAATTGTTACCCCACTCGTCTTTAGGCTAGTATAGCTTACTATGTGTATCAGAGGTTTAGTATCCTGTATTGTATATTATTTTGTATATTTAGGAGCTTTATTATATTTTTGCTTATCATAGGTGTAAATTATGTTTAGAGTACTTATATGTTTATGTTATGCCAGGTAGCTTTGCGTTGTCTGGTCCTAAGAATTTCAATGCCCAGTCTGACTTTATGCTGTTCTGTGCATCTGACAATAAAAGACTTGAACTGGAACCATCAGGACGAGCCGCTGGCTGAGAGCTGGTCAGTACTGAGGAGCAGGGAGAGAACAACCATGGTGAGAGCTGCAGCTGGTCAGTACTGAGGAGCAGGGAGAGAACAACCATGGTGAGAGCTGCAGCTGGTCAGTACTGAGGAGCAGGGAGAGAACAACCATGGTGAGAGCTGCAGCTGGTCAGTACTGAGGAGCAGGGAGAGAACAACCATGGTGAGAGCTGCAGTGGACGATATCTGGTCATGCCCAAGTGAGCTCCTTGGTTATCTATATATACATGTGTGGGTGTGTAGTGTGTGGGTGTGGGTATGTGTATATATGTGTGGTGTGGGTGTATGTATATGTGTGTGTGTGTATATGTGTGTGTGTAGTTTGTGTGTGTAGTGTGTGTGTGTGTATGTAGTGTGTGTTTGTGTGTGTGTAGTTTGTGTATATTTGTGTGTGTTTGTGTAGTGTGTGTTTGTACATATGTGTGTGTGTGTGCTCTCACCTGGGTGCCAGACTCAGGGATGAAGCTGGTGATGTTGACGGTGTCTCCTGGGGCAGGAAACGGCGCCTCTCTCAGACTCTGCATGAAGGGGTAGATCATCGCCACGGAGATCTGCCTTCTCTTCTCCACCTCGTCAAAGATCTGCTCACACAAATGCAGCGCTCTCACAAACAGCCCTGACGTCGGCACAGCGTGAAAATGCTCTGCTTTTTAGTCTTAATGTTTTACCATTTTAAAAAGGTTTCTATACTCTTAATCAAACCTGCATTTTCATTTGCTAAGTTGTGTGTGTTTCCAGTAAAGCTATGATCCATTATCTAACAAGCCAAAACTAGACCAGCCAGTTTCAGACAACGCTGCACAGTCAGAAACACACCCACGCAAACTCACAGACCCACAGGACCTGTTGACTGATTAAGTGCATTAGCGTTCTGCGTCATTCACATTTTTTGGGGGGAAAACACAATCCAGCATTGAGGGCACATTTTACAATGGGATGTGTATGTGTGTGTGTGTGTCTCACCTTGGAGAACAGTCCGAAGCAGGCCACCCTGCTGATGATGCAGTAGGCTTCAGGAGGTCTGGCCCCTCTGCCACCAGGCTACAGCAGGACACATCCCACAACAAGTTCACATCCCACAACAAGGTCACATCCCACAACAAGGTCACATCCCACAACAAGGTCACACATCCCACAACAAGGTCAAGTCCCACAACAAGGTCACATCCCACAACAAGGTCACATCCCACAACAAGGTCACACATCCCACAACAAGGTCACGTCCCACAACAAGGTCACATCCCACAACAAGGTCACATCCCACAACAAGGTCACACATCCCACAACAAGGTCACGTCCCACAACAAGGTCACATCCCACAACAAGGTCACATCCCACAACAAGGTCACATCCCACAACAAGGTCACACATCCCACAACAAGGTCAAGTCCAACAACAAGGTCACATCCCACAACAAGGTCACGTCCCACAACAAGGTCACATCCCACAACAAGGTCACATCCCACAACAAGGTCACACATCCCACAACAAGGTCACGTCCCACAACAAGGTCACATCCCACAACAAGGTCACATCCCACAACAAGGTCACATCCCACAACAAGGTCACACATCCCACAACAAGGTCAAGTCCAACAACAAGGTCACATCCCACAACAAGGTCACGTCCCACAACAAGGTCACACATCCCACAACAAGGTCACATCCCACAACAAGGTCACACATCCCACAACAAGGTCACGTCCCACAACAAGGTCACATCCCACAACAAGGTCACATCCCACAACAAGGTCACATCCCACAACAAGGTCACACATCCCACAACAAGGTCAAGTCCAACAACAAGGTCACATCCCACAACAAGGTCACATCCCACAACAAGGTCACACATCCCACAACAAGGTCACGTCCCACAACAAGGTCACATCCCACAACAAGGTCACATCCCACAACAAGGTCACACATCCCACAACAAGGTCACGTCCCACAACAAGGTCACATCCCACAACAAGGTCACATCCCACAACAAGGTCACACATCCCACAACAAGGTCACACATCCCACAACAAGGTCACATCCCACAACAAGGTCACATCCCACAACAAGGTCACACATCCCACAACAAGGTCAAGTCCAACAACAAGGTCACATCCCACAACAAGGTCACATCCCACAACAAGGTCACACATCCCACAACAAGGTCACGTCCCACAACAAGGTCACATCCCACAACAAGGTCACATCCCACAACAAGGTCACACATCCCACAACAAGGTCACGTCCCACAACAAGGTCACATCCCACAACAAGGTCACATCCCACAACAAGGTCACACATCCCACAACAAGGTCACATCCCACAACAAGGTCACATCCCACAACAAGGTCACACATCCCACAACAAGGTCAAGTCCAACAACAAGGTCACATCCCACAACAAGGTCACATCCCACAACAAGGTCACACATCCCACAACAAGGTCACGTCCCACAACAAGGTCACATCCCACAACAAGGTCACATCCCACAACAAGGTCACACATCCCACAACAAGGTCACGTCCCACAACAAGGTCACATCCCACAACAAGGTCACACATCCCACAACAAGGTCACATCCCACAACAAGGTCACATCCCACAACAAGGTCACATCCCACAACAAGGTCACACATCCCACAACAAGGTCAAGTCCAACAACAAGGTCACATCCCACAACAAGGTCACACATCCCACAACAAGGTCACGTCCCACAACAAGGTCACACATCCCACAACAAGGTCACGTCCCACAACAAGGTCACACATCCCACAACAAGGTCACGTCCCACAACAAGGTCACACACACAAACACTCGGCCTACATCTCACTGTCAAGTACTTCTGAAACGTGTCATTCACTAGTAACCTCATGCAGTATCCACTCACCAGTAACCTCCTGCAGTATCCATTCCGTCTGCTGCCATCCACCTCTGTCAAAACGAAGGAGAACGTCTCACTGGGAGGAAGGGAGAAAGAGAGGAGGGTTACTGCCACCTCACTCCACACTGTAGAGTCTAGAGTAGCTCTATAGGGTCTTTATCCCATCTTCAACTAGAGTGCCTTCTAGCAGAGAGCACACTGTTCTAGGCCTGGGCGGTATGGCCTCAAATGTATATCACGATATAAAAGCGCTGACGGTAACGCTATATATCACAATATATTAGTTTTCCTTCAAATGTCTAGTCCATTCGTTTGAATATATAGTGCAGCCCTCACCGCTGCACTCGGCCGGATTCGGATGGGGTACGGCAGGCGTGTCGGGGTACGGCAGGCGTGTCGGGGTACGGCAGGCGTGTCGGGGTACGGCAGGCGTGTCGGGGTACGGCAGGCGTGTCGGGGTACGGCAGGCGTGTCGGGGTACGGCATGCAAGTTGAATTTTTCCAACTTTCGTAAGGCTTTGCCACGGCAGAAAAGCCAGATTAAATATATATATATATCGAAGGCCTTATTCATACCGGTATATTTTTATACTGTTCATACCATCCATCCCATACCATTTTTTAATCGTTGGACTAAACCTAGTGTCCCCTTTCTCCTCTCCCTCCCTTCGGAACGTTTCACTTTTACAACAAAGCACGAGGGAGAATAACAGTGCTCCCTGTGCAGGAGCTGTGAAACATCGATTTTCTAATTGGTCGTACACATCTGTGCGGCCTAAAAAGGTTAACTTTTCTTAGCTTCTACGTCTGTATTATAGAGCAGTAAAACCCGCCAGCAGCCATTTTGAACATGTACGCAATTTAACGCAGTCGTACGTGAGATGAGATGAAAGAAACGTTAAGACAAGGCCCGTACTAATAGGCCTACGCAATAGTGTGATATGGTTGTGACGCAAGTCAACTGGTTGCAAAAGTTGCTTCAGACACACACACACAAACGAATGTGTTCCCGCTGAACAACATCCTGCCTCAGCCTCCACTCTGCTGTAAGGTTGGAGAGTGGGTTGTAGAGACACGCACACACGCACACACACACACACGCACACAGACACACACACACACAATGTTACCTGTGGTACTCTGTGAGAGGGGCCCAGTTGACTCCTTCTGGGAAACAGAACAGGGGGATGGCCTTCAGGGTTCCCTCCTCCTGCTCTCGCTGTGAGCGCCCCAGCTCTGCCAGCTAACACACACACACACTTCACTTACCAAAATCAGCACTATTAAACAAAAATGTTAGGACACTTTTTTCCTGGCAGCATACATGTACACATCTTGTTGATACGCACAAGTAAACATGTGTGTGTGTGTATTCCTGCGTGACAGCAGACCTTCGGAAACTGGTAGGTGATGTGAGGCTGGTAGACTCCCTCCTTCCTCTGCAGGCTGACCACCACCAGGTACTCAAAGAACGCCTGTCCGCTTGGGAGCCCAGGTAGCTGGGGAGAGGAGAGGGCCGGGGCCCTGGACACCGGAGCCCCCCCGTCACGGCCTAACACACACACACACCACAACACCGCTTTGGAACGCTGGAAATAAATACTGTATGGATATTTACGTACGTCTGGTGTCAAAAGATGTTGACAGATTGCTGTAACATGAAATTACAGATTCAGAAATTGAAAATTAGGCGTCAATGTAGAATGAGACTATAAGTACCAACTGCCAACTTGGTCGGTGAGAAATGCAGTGCATGTTGTTGAATGTTTTCACTTCCATATTTAATGTTTCCAACGTCTATTGGTTTAAAGGGGAAATGAATTATTGTTACAGGGACTGTGCTTAAGAAAGTGTAGGATCAAGCCTCTTGAGACTGGCTCTGCAGCATAGTGGATAGGATACAATATTGTTCAAATTCAGCTTCAGTAGATTTTGAGGAACCAAACAGAAGCATGCATGTCAACCTCAGAGCGAAACAAACATACTGACAGCTGAACCAAGTAGAAACGAGTCCAGGAAGTGGTATGTCGAACAGGCCTGTCTTTCATTGCGATGCGGTGCCATGGAGCCTCAGTGAGAACAACAGAAACTAGCTTCACCCTCGTATGTTCAGAACTCCACACGCGTGTTTCTGACTTCCCCACACGGCACACAAAGACGTCTGTTAACAACAGCACACCGGCACAATACGTGTTCTGTCCAGGCTGTCCAGTATTGTCCAGGCTGTCCAGTATTGTCCAGGCTGTCCAGTATTGTCCATCCCAGCTGTCAGACGGTGATTCCTGGCCTTTGTTTACTCTATTGGCCAAATGTTAACTTGACCAACAGACAATTGTCAAACTACATGACAAACAATCCTTCCCTCCATCCCGTGGCCATAAGAACAGAACGTCAGCAAAACGGTGACATAACCAGTATGGCTAGGTGTTCAAGGAGCATGTCACTGAACAACTTGAAATGTCAGTCAGATGAACACACACACAAAAAACGATGTGACAATGTGGCTGGAAAAAACATCTTACACATTTCGGATGTGAAGAAGAGAAACTATTCAAGGCTGTTTGTGTGTTTGTCTCAGTAAAGTCTGGTTTCTGAAATCTTTCTGTTTTTCTCCTCACCTGCAAATAAACTAGTGGGTGAGCTAAGTTGATTTATGGGGTTAAGAGTTTGTGGTGAGTGTCGACAAAAGGTGTTTGTTTACAAGTGTGTGGTGATGCAAAGTGTAAAACCGGTTATGTCAGCAATGTCTCAGATTTTGTGCATCCTGTCAGTGAGGATCACAACCAGGTTGTTCTTATTCGTAAATACGTTTTGTGTTCTTGAGTATCTGGCAAAAGATATTAAACTAAACTCCTCACCCCAAACTTCATTTGAAAAAAGTAAGTGAAATCAAAACTAATGGAAAGACTAGGTGTAAGGTAAGGTGCTCACTGCCAAACTAAATACTTACGTCCTTGGTTGATCTTGTCATGGAGGGATGTGAATATGGAACTGAGTCGTTTCATTGGCCCGTGGTCCCTCGTGTCCACTTCATCAGACATCCTGGAAAGGAGGGGGGGGGGGGGAGGCAGGGGGGGTCAGACATGGTGGGAATCTACACACTTACCCCTCACACTTCTAACATGCCAACTTTCACTTAGAAATACATTTCCTGTTGGAAATTCCAAGAAGGATGAAGGGAGTGTTTCAAATCTTGATTAGTGTTACAGGCAAAATAACAATTGAACATCCTTGAAACAAAATCAGTGACAGGCATGACTAACTCCCTGTTCAAAGGCTACCAGGGAAAGCAAAAAACTGAGTGAATAATAATACAGGGGAGCACAGAGTAAAGAAATCTGAAAGCTCTAAACATTGAGCTCACTGCCTGCCTGACAAGGACAAACAGCAGTGAGATAAGACTGTCACGGCCAGAGTTAGGTCACAAACTTGAAAGATGGGGAGGGGATTCTTAAAGGACATATTTTGCTCTATCCCTAAATGTGATTTATTTGACTGAACACAGTTTACTGCAGTCTGCCCTCCTTGGAATCAACATTCAATAGTCACATGCTGAACAACATAATTCTCTTAGTCCCGTATGATGTGATAACAATCTGTAATGTAATCTTCACAGGGAAATCTTCACCTTTTGGCCCTGGGAGAAGAGAAATAAGCATGCTACTACATCAACACACATGATGACTCTGTTCAGTTGGCCAACAACCGCAGGTCCAAAAATACCCTTTAGAGGTTACTCTACCAGCAACAGATAACCTACTCTGTGGTGTTATCTAAAAACTAGGGCACTAGCCGCATAACTCAACCGGTCTCTACTCATCACAACTGTCAATGTGAACGTAGAATAGTTGTATGCGAGAGGGCCAAACGTCGCTGACACCCTACCCTCTGTCACGTGGCAGCTCTATAGATGAGGTGCTGCCTTGAGGCACTCAGTCCTTGTTTTTCATGTTCAATTGAAGTGTACCCAACCAAATACGTGAGAAGTGACCTTTCAGAACAATGTGAAGACCTTTCCAGTGTTCCATCAATGACAGTTCAGTGTGTACTATGGATGTCCTCTCTGTTTTCTCTTTATGGAGGCTTAAACTAACCAGAGCAACAGATCAGATAAAAGTTGATTTTTACTGGAAGTCTTTTTAAACTTGAGGTTTCATTTGGTGTGGTACATTGTACTGAAAACACTTGAAGAGCCCATAAACTTCGTCATTCTCTATTGTTTGAAGCCCTGGGCCTTAATTTGAGCCTAATTCGCCCCGTAACAAAAGTATACCAATTTGTCAGTAGTCTGCGACAGCAAATCATGTTCACCACATTGGGGTTATGCAAATACTGTAGGAAAGAGGTCACCAATAGCCTACACTACATCAGTATGACCATGTTAATTTAGACGTCTGGGCTGACCCGTAGCCAAGCACAGCGGTTCAGTAGCCGACTCAATGTATTTCAGATAAAGTGAAAAAATTCAAAAGAGCATTTTCCAAAATATCAACATTCCTAGTTTAGTGGTATACACCCAAGACTGACATCAACGACTTCAGAAACAGTCAGATAAATAAAGTCCGATAAATCTATACTCACTTTCTTTTTGGGTCTCGCTGTGAATGTCAAACTTGCACTCCTATTGACCGTCTGACATCCAGAACAAGACGTGGCTACAAGCGGTCAGCCTGCAGGTGGACGTACTGTTTTAGACCTCGATCGAAACGTTTGAGAGAAACTTGAGGAATGACTACTACCTGAGTAAAACCGTAAATCCTATTTAAGAGCTGAATATTAATCCCTATTGAGTCATGAAGTAGTTTCCGCTTTCGAAGCAGATGCAAGCGTTTTCAAAGCTACCCATTGAGAGAAACACTGCGGAATAAGAGAATAGATCCCTTAAGAAGTTAGACTACGAACACAGGAAAGACAGTGGCATAGCAAGAAGCACACCCCTTTTAATCGTTACCTAATTTTAAGTGACGATTCTTATGCTGTGACGTTTCTTATGCAAAAACAAGTGAGGGAAGAAACATTGCATTATGTGTAGCCTTGCCTAAATTATTTCTTAAAGGACAAAACATTAGACTCATGCCAGTTAATATAAAATAATGTGATTTAGATTTTCTTCAAAGGTTCAAATGAAAAGAAGCTTTGCATTCAATAGATTGTGGACAGCCACTCAACTTTACAACAGTACTGTATAGACTTTTGGAGAGTTTCCACCCCCTGGTGTAGATATAAGTAATGAAAAAATGGGCTGTGAGTACCACGTTCCAACTTATATCATCTTTGATGGGCCTAGTAGTTTGCCCACTGGGCCGGATCCTGGTCGGTCCGTGTACCTTGTGGCCATTGGTTTTTCTATTTTGCAACCCGTGTTGACAAACGCAATATAGGGCCGTAATATCGTTTTGTCATTTTAGTAACTCAAACACACATTTAAGTATTACGGCTTGTTTTTGGTTGTTTCGGGGTTTTTTAAATAATGAAATAAACATATAACACAAATGGTATAACGAGCCATTAATCGTTGTTTTGATTATTCCATATCCTTTATGCTAATATCTGCAACAACAAAAAAATAACCTCGTAATATCGATTTGTTCATTTTGGATGTCAGAACCAGATTATGGGGAAAGGCTTGGTTTCCGTTGTTTTGTTTCATTTTGGAATTACGGAGTATCCATATAACACAAACGGTATAACGAGCCATTTAGCCTACTCGTTTGTTTGATCGGCCGTATTGTGCATACTGGCACAAGTGAAAAACAGAGGGAGAGATGCTAAACGATTGGGAGTGTTATTACTTCCGAACACCAGAGGGCAGCAACGACCTGTGATCTGTAGGCCTACACTCTTGACGACATAGCAGCAGGTTCTTTAGTAGAAGACCCACACCAAACTGGAAGCACATGTTGACCGAGTTTGCTACTTGCTACTTAGTTAATAAATCTTTGATGATCCCAAGTTTCTTTAATATATATTAGAAACATTACAAGACGGGGCTCCAGTGTGTGTTCAAACAAGGCCAAAAGGGCCCGATGGTATCAGTTGAAAAAGACAATCACACCTGTGCAAGAAACCCTCCCCAATCATCCCTCCCCCCACCTAAATTACCTTTCAGCTCTGTTGTACGTTTTAATGAAGTGCATTGAGGCAATCAGTGAGGAAATCTTCCCTTTTTATTAATAAAAAACATAATATTTTCCATCAATGTACAACACTACACTTGTTTAGCCAACATCAATGCATTCACGCTGTTACACAACATTTTAAAATGTCCTGAGAAAGGAAATTACTGTTCTGCTTGTGACGATTCGTATTGTAGCCTATACTTCTGTGCTTAAAGTTAGTATACTAGCTTGAGACCACCGTAGCCACAGGAATGAGAATGAATGCAATTAGAGGGGCGGCTGTGTCTACATACAATTTTTCTTGTTGTTTGTTCGTAATTTAAATATTAAGTTAGTTCCAACCAAGTAGGCCTACTTTAATTGTACAGGAGGCATTCCATGAGTGCTGATATTTGACAGCCTCAGACAGCATGTCTGCCACTGGGCCTTATGAAAAGGCTCTTGTCTTGATTTGCAATGTAGCTAGGTGAGGTTCTAGACCATGAGGGGGGGGGGGCAGTTACATTGGGGCCAGTGGTGCTGTTAGAAGGGCCAGTTACATTAAACATTATTGTTGTCATATCTTTTTCTTCATTGCAGTGCAAGCATAAACAGGCAAAAGCAGTGGCACCCCCAGAAATGTTTTATAGGAGTGGCCAGATGGGGCCACTGAAATCTTGGGGTGGCACTCCAAAATCAAAAGCCATATCTGAATTTCAGGGATTGTATTATGCTGTTGTAGTATATAAGTTAGTTGAAAACAGCAGTGGGCTGGGAAAGGGTGATGGGATCTCAGTGTGGAGAGATATATGGATTGATATGCCGGATTGTTTTGATATACAGTACACAGTCATCTTTTATGCAGGATACAGAGAGAATGGAGTATAGAGACTTAAACAATTGGAAAGCGTGAGAAGGTAAAGTGAGTGGAGAAAAAGAGAAGCAGAAAAGTGCAACACCCTCCCATTACCATTATCTCTAATTCACTCTCATCTGTGTTGTATGTCTGCAACCTGCTATAGCATGGGCCTACACACACGTTATTAAAGTCATTGGACTTGTGTGGGGAGGATTTGACAAGTGTGATGACTGTATTCCTCCACAGATACCATGGGCTTGGATATGGAGTTGGACCAGTTACTATTCACTTTGACTTGATGCCTGTGACCTGTGAAGAATGAATGGCACCATTCAATGGTGAAGGGCTATAACCCAGGGTTGATTGCAACTGGTGTTGGAAAACACATGTAGTAGGGCATAATAGAGGAACTGGTTTGGTCCCTGGTTAGTCCCCAAAAATGTCGCAGAAACAGCTGAAAATATGACATAGCATTGCATCAAGGCCCAATTGGAGCAGAATTCATAGGTTATTTACAATTGTAGTAGGCCAAAAGATTTGTTTTAAAAGTTCAGGGGTGTAATTTGTTGGATATAAAAGGTGTAGCACAGACAAATGAAATCTGATTTTCCTGGGAACCCTCTCGTTGCTGCTCCGTGTTGTTTATGGACTTTGAAGAAGTTGAATTTGGACATTGAATATGATCAGAACTTTGAAAACAGTATCCACAACAGTGCCTCTGTCAGTTGTGTGTCTATGTAAAATGCAAAGGTAGCCCTCATGACCTCAACTTGCTCACTATGATTGCGTGGAGTGTTTCTTGCAAGGGTATGATTATCTTTTTCAACCGATGCCGTCTGACACTTTTGGCCTTGTTTGAACACACACTGAAGCCCCGTCTTGTAATGTTTCTAATATATTTTAAAGAAACTTGGGTTCTTCAAAGATTTATTAATTAAGTAGCAACTAGAAAACTCGGTCAACATGTGCCTCCAGTTTGGTGTGTGTCTTTTACTAAAGAACCTGCTGGTAATTCTTCAAGATTGTAAGCCTACAGATCACAGGACATTTTTTTCTTTTTTTAGCTAGTCGTTGCTGCCCTCTGGTGTTCGATAGTAATAACACCCCCAATCATTATACGTCTCTCCCCCTCTCTCTCTCTTTCACTTGTGCCAGTGTGCATAATACGGCCGGTCAAACAAATGAGTAAATGGCTCGTTGTACCGTTTGTGTTATATGGATATTCCGTAATTCCAAAATGAAACAAAACAACGGAAACCAAGCCTTTACCCATAATCTGGTTCTGACATCCAAAATGGACAAAACGATATTACGAGGCTATTATTCATTTGTTGCAGATATTAGCATAAAGGATATGGAATAATCAAAACAACGATTAATGGCTCGTTATACCATTTGTGTTATATTGTTATTTCATTATTCCCAAAAAAACAAAACAACCAAAAACATGCCGTAATACTTAAATGTGTGTTTGAGTTACTAAAATGACAAAACGATATTACGGCCCTATTTTGCGTTTGTCAACACGGGTTGGAAAATAGAATAACCAATGGCCACAAGGTACACGGACCCTGGTCCTAGGAAATACCTGGACATGTCTCTCCTGTGTTGGTCTCTCCTGTGTTGGTCTCTCTGTGTTGGTGTCTCCTGTGTTGGTCTCTCCTGTGTTGGTCTCTCCTGTGTTGGTCTCTCCTGTCAGTTTGTGACTGCCAAAAAAACATTGGGGAAACACTGACTGCAGATTAAGAAACACTGCTGCAGATTAAATAGCCTGAAATTAACATTTCAGGCTATTTAGCTGGAAACGAGTCAGGCATGAAAGACTTTAATTGGATGAGAGTTTGTTGGCAAAGTATATATCCAGGCATAGGCGATTTGACCGCGGGTCCTACTGTTGGGATTAAAACATTTACATTTTCAAATTAATATAAAAAAAACGATTGAATGATTTTAGAAAATGTTTAAGTGATGTCAGCCTTGTATGTTCTATCATAGTTTGTTGTACTCTAATGATTAATACAAATAAATTGATCTACTATGAATTTTGAGCATGTTTTTTGTTAGCAAAAAACCCCTACCTTTTGTACTCCCAGTTTTAAAACCTAGAATCGCCTATGTGTCCCCAAGTCTGATGGAGTGCATGAACCTTGTCCACTATGACATCACTGTTAGACACCTGACTTAAACGCAACTCCCAGGGCTGGCCTAAGCCTTGGTGGGGCCTTAAGCAGAATTGATTTGGCATATAATATATATATTTAATTAAACTGTAATTTCATGTGCTTTTGAGGGCCCTCTGGTGGCCACGGGGCCCTAAACAGCCGTTTAGTTATCTTGAGCTTTGGGCCGGCTCTGCTCCTAAGAGACTGGTTGTGCGATGTTCAGGCCTTTAGCTTATCAATGACCACATCTTGAACTACTGCCTTACCTCATGTCACACCTGACTCTGAGCTCTCATCTGCAAATGTTCTCTTTTCCTGAATATGGTGCTGATGTGTAACTGGGAAACACCTGTTAAGGCTGCCCAAAATCTCAAACTGGTCTCGTCCCTCCACAACATCCCTCAATGACGACAAAAGCTCTGCTGCTACAGACATGTCAGAGTTGAACCTTCAACACGGTCCTTTCTGATCACGTCAGTAAGACACAGCACTGCTGACCACATGAGCACAAGAACCCCGACATTTGCATGATGTGACGCTTCATACAACACCACTATCTTTCTGGATGAGCCTCAAAGGATTGATACCACCCCTGGGGCCTGTACTACGAATCAAGATCAACATGCTCTGGATTGCTTTCAGTTACCCGGCTACGCGAAGCCTAACAATCCCAATCACGATAAGCAGTACTACAACGGCGGTTATCAACTCTAAGTCAACCCAGATCTTTCCAATCTAGAGACGTGCACGTTCACATAAAGGGGCGGTGTTTGCACCGTATGTCCAATTGCAAACATGGACGAAACAAGAGCCGCATATTTCACGTAGGAGGAGCAGACAATAATCCACAGGACATCATTCCTGCCGAGGAGCTGGCCCTTTCCAGCTATTAGGGTCACCCCATGATGGAAGGAGTGGATGGGGGCCTTTCTTTAGACCCTAGTGGCAGCAGGTTGGAAGCCCAGACATATGTATGTTTCAAGTAATCTATGTGACCATGTTCATTCAGCAATTATTTATGAATATTGTAGGAGTGAAATGTATTACTGTTCTCTGCAGTGACAGGAAATACAGTGGTGTTGCTGCCACCATCCACTGTTGTCCCACTGTGCCATACAGAGGTAACAGTGAAACTAATAGTCATACGCCAGTATTTATGGCATATGTGGTTGCAGAAAATTGATCAAATATACCATTTACTTTCTCAAGTGGAGGTCGTAGATGATCAGGAAACTGTGTCTCGCTGCTCATTTTGGGGGTACACTTTTGAGTTTTATTTACCACTTGCAACACAGATGGTGAGAGTGTGTGAACATGTGGCTGTGATTGAAGTGTTTGTAATGACTTACTAATGGTGGTGGTCTCAACATAAGACACAAGTCCTTAAAGTGCTCATTTCAAATATGACTCAATTGATTAAATTACTATGGTGTTAAACTCAGCAGGAAGAGGAACTTCTTCCTCCCCATGAGCCGCGGGCCTCCACTTCAAGGCCAAGACAAAGACACAAGGTATAAGCAATGAACCTTGAAACACAGTAGTCAAATGGACACCAACTTTCTCCAAATGTGCCTTGCAAAGGGACAATGTTCTTTATTTGTTTCAGGTTGGAGCAGACAATGTAAGGGCCCTGTATAAAAGAACGCTGGAGCTCGATTATAAGAGGCTTTTAATTTAAAAAACAAGGCTAGATAGAATAACTTGAATATGAGAAGAGATAGTACATGACTGAATGAATGGCACTAAACTTAGTTGCACTGACATAATTTTTCTGTGTTCCTAGGGAAGGGAGAACACAATGAGGATGTATTTTTTTAACTTTTTTCTATGTGTTGGACTTTTTATACCTTTTTCTGGCTTTTTTGTTGTGCCTTTTGAGTCTTTTGGGGGGGGGGTTCACCACTTCTCTCTTTCAATGTCCTATTTATTATGTTTGAAAAAAATTGTATAAAAGTGAATGAAACATCAAAATTCAATGAGTGGTAGTGAAATTATTGTTTATTTAACTTGTGAAGAGCATTGTACAGATACACGTTGTTCTTTTTGGTTTGAAATGTTTTAATTGAAAGATTCCATTCATTTCCATTCCAATTTCTGGAATGGAAATGATTAGAAAATGGGTCAAAGAAACCCAAGGACAAAAGGGTTAAGGGGAGACACCCCAGTGAATAGGGACAACAAATCAACATGAAACCCCCCCATGTGATAACTAACAGTAGGTCAAATATTGTTTTCATTACTAGTTTCCTGTAAATGTATGTTTAAATGAGCAAATGATGCATTAAGTTGTAAAATATGATATCATTTTGCATACATTTCCAGAACGGAAATCAGAATATTGAGTGAAAATCTTTGTTTAATTTTGTCAACATATTGGAGTCCAAAGTTTTTACAAAGGGCACTTAGGATATCTCTTTTTCATCACTCCATTAATCAGAATATGGTGGCAACAGACATTAAAGAAAATCCGTAGTAAACTGCGCGGCAGACCGTGTTCTTGCTCAAGTTCTCTGCATCACCCACACTATAAAAGTACCAATGGCGAAATAACGAAACGCTATGCATACAGTCTGTGGGACTGTGAGTGCACAGCTTCAATGTGTCGCATTGGCAACATACAGCTCAAGAAGCTGGCAATTTACGTAATTCCCTCTGCTAAGACTCTATGTCTTTCATAAAGATAGGCCTACTCATGAGGGAATGCGAAAGGGTTTGGTCGGTGTCTAAATGTTCTGGCTCTTCTGAGCGCACCTCACACGATCCGTGCATCAAGCTCCACAGGATCTTGAACGGTGACGACATTATCGTCAAGAATGGGCAGGGTTTTTATACCGGTTGATCTCTGATCTCCAACTTAACCTGCTCCCAACCAGGTTAGCCGTTCAGCATGTGTTACCATGGCGATCTACCCCGGTAACGAGTGATCCACCGTCGTAATACAGAAAACCCTGGGTTGAACCTGAAGTTACCTCGCTAACGCCAAATCTTGATTCGTAGTACAGGCCCCTGGTATCTCCTTCTCCCCATGGGAGGGAGAAGGGACAGCCAAGTGGCCCACCTTCCTCAGCCTCTCCTTACTCCAGAGAGACACTGGATCAAATAAAGGATTGATCCAAAACAGACATTTAATGGATTCACAAACATCTCTCAAAGACTACACTGCTTGTGGACACTAGAAGGATCAAGGGTGTAGGATTATATAGGGACGGTAGGGTCCCGACCCTACCAAAATCCAGCCTCTACTGTGTAGTCCCTACCAATAATACACCCGCTGTCCGTATTGTTTAGGCAATAATTATAGTACTCAAAGGGTTAAAAATCAGTCTCTGCTAGAAGTCCCGCCTCTAAACAACTATCGCGCTTTGATTGGCTGTAGTGGTTTCCTGCAAACCTATATTCAACCTGATTGGCCGTCCCCTCTGTCACTCCATCTGCTTGTGAAAAAAAAAGAAAAAAAAAGCTACCGGCAATTTGCTAGTCCCAGACAGGAGGAGCAACAGGACACCTCAGTGCATGGCTAATATCTGCACCTGCGAGTGTAAATTCTGTCACGTCAGCGAGACGGATTTTAATATCAGTGATGTCATTTGCAGTAACACTTATATTTGTGTGTTTTATGCTTGTGCGTGCGCGCGCTCTGTGCGTGTGTGTGTGTGTGTGTGTGTGTGTGTGTAGGATGTCGAAGAAACGAAAACTGGACATAAGAGACTTCTTTAGAAGTCAACGTGTAAGTTAATTAAAAGGTTATATATTTTAGAGCCATAACAATACTGATATTGATTATTAGTCAGCATAGGCTATAATGCCAAAGAGATCCGCATTTTAAGGTATAGGCCTACCATTATTTTCATGTTTTATTTGTGTGGAAAGGGAGCAATGGTTTAAAAAAATGTTTTGGGATAAATAAACATAAATTAAATTTATTAACCTTTATTTTCCTTCAAGGTTTCCCTCTCATTTACAGTAACAACAAGCACATTGCAGATGCTCATGTGATTTTATAGGCCTACATATATATTTTGGGGGAATAAAACAGAATAATTGTGTGAACATTTTGTCTACCCATGTATGTACCCTAATATATCTGTTCATATGTCATGCATCAACATACTTCTGTCAGGTGACAGACAGTGGAGAGACTGGAGGAGATAGAGGAGGAGAGACTGGAGGAGATAGAGGAGGAGAGACTGGAGGAAATAGAGGAGGAGAGACTGGAGGAGATAGAGGAGGAGAGACTGGAGGAGAGGATAAAGAAGGAGAGACTGGAGGAGAGGATAGAGAAGGAGACAGAGGAGGAGATGCTGTAGAAGATGAAGGAGAGGCTAGAGAAGGAGAGGCTGGAGGAGATGGAAGAGAGGCTGGAAATTCACAGGTGAGGTTCAATAATGATTAATATGTTAGCCATGAGATTCAGCATGAAGAATGCACTTGCCAGTTTTCAGCGGCATCAAAATACCAAATCCCACCATCATGCCATGACAGTTAGTGCTCAAGAGGGAAGCCCAATAGATTCGCATCTCTCAAGTGCATGGGCACAGCAACAAGAGGATGCTATACTGCCTACAAAATATTGTAGGATCAATACAGTACCTTGCCAGGCAGGGCATAGCACTGCGAGGCCATGAGACAAAAGATGGCAATCTATTTCAACTTCTGAAATTTAAAGCCAGGGATGATGTACGTCTCAGTACTTGGTTAGCTCTCTGTTATGACTATATCTCTCCTCAAGTGCAAAACAAGGTTTTGCAGATGCTAGGAAACTGTATTGTCAGGAGTATTGCACAATCCATCCAGATGCTACCAGTTTTGCAGTATTCACTTATCATTGATGGCACACAAGATGTCACAGGAACAGAACAAGAGGCTATTTGTTTTAGATACAGTGCCCTCCAAAAGTATTGGAACAGTGAGGCCAATTCCTTTATTTTTGCTGTAGACTGAAAACATTTGGGCTTGACATCAAACGATGAATGTGAAACCAGAGATCAACGTTTCAGCTTTTATTTCCAGGTATTTACATCAGGATCTGATGCACAAATTAGAAAATATCACCTTTTTGTTCGAACCCACCCATTTGTCACGTGAGCAAAAGTATTGGAACATATGACTGACAGGTGTGTTTTGTTGCCCAGGTGTGTCCTATTACATACATTATTCAATCAATAAATACCACTGAATGTCTACACTCAGGTTCAGATTGGGTAAGATAGGTTTTGTCTATGCAGACTGTATTCAGAGGTGAAAACAACATGAAAACCGGAGCGCTGTCTTTGGGTGAAAAACAAGCAATTGTGAGTCTTAGAGAAGATGGAAAATCAATCAGAGCCATTGCAGAAACATTGGCCATAGCCAGTACAACCATTTGGAATGTCCTGAAGAAGAAGAAAACTACTGGTGTACTAAGTAACAGACGTCGAACAGGTAGACCAAGGAAAACATCAGCAGTTGATGACAGAAACATTGTGAGAGCTGTAAAGAAAGACCCTAAAACAACTGTTAGTGAGATCAGCAACAACCTCCAGATGGCAGGAGTGAAGGTATCACTATCTACTGTTCGCAGAAGACTTCATGAACAAAAGTACAAGGGCTACACCAGAAGATGCAAACCACTCATTAGCAAGAAGAATAGGAAGGCCAGGCTGGAATTTGCCAAAAAGTACAGAGATGAACCTCAAAAATTCTGGGACAAAGTTTTATGGACTGATGAGACAAAGATTAACTTTTACCAAAGTGATGGAAAGGCTAAAGTTTGGAGAAAGAAAGGAACTGCTCATGATCCCAAACACACAAGCTCATCTGTGAAACACGGTGGAGGTAATGTCATGGCTTGGGCTTGCATGGCTTCTTCTAGGACGGGCTCATTAATCTTCATTGAGGATGTAACACATGATGGCAGCAGCAAAATGAACTCGGAAGTCTACAGAAACATTTTGTCTGCCAATTTAAGGAAAGATGCAACCAAACTGATTGGCAGAGCCTTCATCATGCAGCAAGATAACGACCCAAAACACACTGCCAAAACAACAAAGGAGTTCATCAGGGGCAAGAAATGGAAGGTATTAGACTGGCCAAGTCAATCTCCAGACTTAAACCCTATAGAGCATGCATTTTACCTGCTTAAGAGGAGACTGAAGGGAGGAACCCCACAAAACAAACAACAACTGAAAGAGGCTGCAGTGAAAGCCTGGGAAAGCATCAAAAAGGAAGAATGCAAAAGTTTGGTGACGTCAATGGGTCACAGACTTGCTGCAGTTATTGAAAGCAAAGGATTTGCAACTAAATATTAAGTCTTATTCACTTAAATATGTTTTAAGTATATCTGTTCCAATACTTTTGCTCACATGACAAATGGGTGGATTCAAACAAAATGTGATATTTTCTTAGTTGTGCATCAGATCCTGATGTAAATACCTGGAAATAAAAGCTGAAACGTTGATCTCTGGTCTCACGTTCATTATTTGATGTCAAGCCCAAATGTTTTCAGTCTACAGCAAAAATAAAGGAATTCGCCTCACTGTTCCAATACTTTTGGAGGGCACTGTATGTGGACCATGACCTGGTACCACGGGAGGTTTTCATTGGCTTGTATGAGGTCCCTGGTACTACTGGAGTGGAGATTGCAAGATTGGCTGAGGATGTCCTCTTGAGGCTCAATATTCCCATTTCTGGGTTAAGAGGCCAGACATATGATGGTGCTGCTAATATGTCAGGCAAATATTCTGGAGCTCAAGCAGAACTGAAGAGACAGCAACCGTTAGCGTTGTATGTGCATTGTGGGGCACACTGTCTTAACCTGATTACGCAGTCTGCATGCAGAGCCAGTCCCTTGATCAATGATTCCTTACAGTGGGTGCATGAGCTTGGCACATTAAACAAGCAATCAGGAAAATTCAGGAACATATTTTCCAAAGCCATAAGTTCAGAGGTACCATTAAAATCACTCAGACCACTTTGTCCAACCAGGTGGACAGTGCGGGGCAAAGCTATCAGAGCGGTGCTGTCTCAGTATGAACGTGTTTTGTCTAGCTTGGAGGAGATGGCATCAAGTGGGTCAAACACAGGCATGAGAGCAAATGGTCTGCGTGAGAGGTTTGAGAAAGGGAAAACGGTACTTGGTCTTTGTCTGGCATTAGAAGTGATAGAGGAGCTGGAGTGTCTGAACACATCCCTTCAAAAAAGGACTGAAACTGTTGCAGGTATGAGAAGTGCCATACAGTGTGTGAAATCTACTGTACATGCCAAAAGAAATGAGAAGAGCTTTCATGAGGTTTTTGAGAAAGCAGTGGCTATGGTTGACTCCCTTGGCATTGAGCCCATTCAGATTCCTCATCAAAGAAAGCCACCAAAACGATTCACGAGTGAAGCAAGCCAGCACATCCCCAAGTCAGCAGAGGAGCATTATAGAACAGAGTTCTATAAAATGCTTGATAGTGTGCACATTCAGTTTGAGGAGAGGTTCAACCAACCAGATCTAAATGTCTTGCAAAAGCTGGAGGAAACTCTTCTGACTGGAGAAGTGAATGACATTGTAGATCAGTACCCAGAGCTGAACAGGGACATACTAAAGGTCCAACTAGCCATGTTTAGGTCCAAATACACTGTCAAATCTAGTGTTGAAGTGGCAGAAATAATGAGAGGATTGACAGTTGAAGTGAGAGGTCTGTTTGATCAGGTTGAGTCCCTTATCAGGCTGCTTTTAGTCATACCAGTTGCATCAGCTGAGGCTGAAAGAAGTTTCAGTGCTCTCAGGAGGCTTAAAACATGGCTGAGAACCACCATGACTCAAGTCAGATTGAACAATCTTGCAGTGTGCCATGTCCATCAGGAGACACTGGACAACATTGACCTTAAAGAAATCTATCAGCAGTTCATTTCTGTTACAGAAAGACGTAGGCATGTGTTTAGTTCTTTCAAATAGGAAGAGCACAATGGACACTAATCTGTGTATATGTTAGTATTAGTGATTCATGGCTGATGACCCTGCAGCTGGCTCATGGGCACTGGAGGAATAAATGCCCAGCTGGAAATTATACTGACCTGTACATTTAGTGATACACCTGTTGTTGTATTATTTCAAAAATATTTATTTACAATGTTGTTGATGTTGTTTACAGTTGCACCAGAGTAAAGTTGAAAACTCTTCTAAGTTGACACATTTTCTTTTATTAGTTGCTTTAACCTATAACATTACAGAATGCATATTCTCTTTTGATATTCAGATATGCATTATAAACATGTTAATTAAGCCGATTTATTGATTTATTTTCAATTATCATTGCGAATACAAAAAAAAACTATCAACTTTAGGAAGCACTTTCATATCCCACGGACCCCACCAATGTCCAAATCAAACCTACTCCCTTGAGAAGGATTATTGGATATGTGACAATTTATGCTTCTTTCTTTTCTGTGTTGATTTAATTTGATGTTTTAATGTAACTTCCTGTCATGTTATAAGTCAGTCGACCTTGGTATCAGATTTATTGTAATCTTCAAACCAAACCGTTTATAAATGTTATGTAGATATATATGAACATTTTAAGGACACAATCCAAAAGTTACATCCCCTTCACACCTATCTGTAACCAGTTTGAACAACACCCAGGCCAAGGACCTGACCAATGAACTGTTTACCTGCCTCAAGACCTCTTTAGTCTGATTATAAATACCAACAACAAACACCCCCCCCCCCGGGAGCGCAAATCGTAGTCACCCCCCCCCCCCCCCCCCCCGGGCTGTCCCCCCAAACGCAACACGGAGATATGAACTGGCATGTGCACTTGGGAAAATGCCCCCCCCTCTTCATGCCGCCTTAGGTGGGACCGGCCCTGCGCCAAGCCCCTGAGATTCAACATTAAAGAGCGATTCTGGACAATTTTGCAGAATTAACCAAACGCTATTCTAATTGCGACACTGAGATAACCAAACTCAGTCTCACCGTGGATTAAAAGGAATACTTTCACAAAATAACCTTTTGCGACAATTCCCGTTGTTAGACAAAGGCCTTGATTTTTTCTCATCTGCCCTTCCTGCTCTTTCCATCTGACCGATTGTATGTTTTCTTTGATGTGTTAGCCCATCAAATTCTTACTGTAGCCAATAAGATATCTCTATTACTGTTCGTTATATTTCCATTTATTTCAATAAATCATTGTGTATAATTTTAACTTGCGTATTTTGATCCCTCATGTTATTTGATCCGCTCTACACTTTAAACACATTAATTCCTTAAGATACTGATTATTTGTCATGCCCACCACCGTGCCCCAGCCTTAGTTTGTCTGCCCAAGTGTTTCCCTGTGTTCTGTGTTTGTTAGTTCCACCTGTGTCTTGTTTGTCCTTCAGTGGTGTCGTTAGTGTTGTTGAGTTCACCTGTGTCTTGTTTGGATTGGTGTATTTTGTTCCTGTCATTTGTTCAGTCTTGGTCAGTCATTGTTTCATGTAGCATGTTTCCTGTTGTTTGGTTTCCATGTCTCCCCGTCCCTGTGAGATTCCCTGCTGTCTTCACGGTTACCAGTAAAGCCTTTGATTCCGGACCCCTGTTTTGACCATCTCTCTGCACCTGGGACCTAGGTTTCACCCCTCCTTGAGTCACCACCTTACTGCGGTGGAGGGGTTTGTGTGTCCTAGTGATCCTGGAAGCTATGTTGCTGGGGGCTTTATGCCCCTGGTAGGGTCACCCAAGGCAAACAGGTTCCAGGTGAAAGACCAGACAAAGTGTGGCTCAAAAACCTACCATGAAGAAAAACAACAATGGTTCTCAGTTGCCCCTGCCCGGAAGTGGGTCACCGGGGCCCCCCCCCTGGAGCCAGGCCCCGGGGGTGGGGCTCAATGGCGAGCGCCTGGTGGCCGGGCCTTTTCCCATGGGGGCCGGTCGGGCACAGCCCGAAGAGACAACGTGGGACCCTCTTCCAGTGGGCTCACCATCCGCAGGAGGGGTCATGGGGGTCGGGTGCAGTGTGAGACGGGCGGCGGCCGAAGGCGGGGGGCTTGGCGGTCCGATCCTCGGCTGCAGAAGCTAGCTTTAGGGACGTGGAATGTCACCTCGCTGGCGGGAAAGGAGCCTGAGCTGTTGCGCGAGGTAGAGAGTTTCCGGCTAGATATAGCCGGCCTCGCCTCGACGCACAGCATAGGCTCCGGAACCAGTCTCCTTGAGAGGGGCTGGACTCTCTTCCACTCTGGAGTTGCCCTTGGTGAGAGGCGGCGAGCTGGGGTGGGAATACTTGTTTCCCCTCGGTTCGGCGACTGTACATTGGGGTTCACCCCGGTGGACGAGAGGGTAGCCTCCCTCTACCTTCGGGTGGGGGGACGGGTCCTCACTGTTGTTTGTGGTTATGCACCAAACGGCAGCTCAGAATACCCACCCTTTTTGGAGTCTCTGGGGGGAGTGCTGGAAAGCGCTCCTCCTGGGGATTCCCTCGTCCTCCTGGGGGACTTCAATGCTCATGTGGGCAATGACAGTGAGACCTGGAGGGGCGTGATTGGGAGGAACGGCCCCCCCGATCTGAACCCGAGTGGTGTTTTGTTGTTGGACTTCTGTGCTAGACACGGCTTGTCCATAACGAACACCATGTTCAAGCATAAGGGTGTCCATATGTGCACCTGGCACCAGGACACCCGAGGTCTCAGTTCGATGATCGACTTTATAGTCGTGTCGTCGGACTTGGGGCCGCATGTCTTGGACACTCGGGTGAGGAGAGGGGCGGAGCTGTCAACTGATCACCACCTGGTGGTGAGTTGGGTTCGATGGTGGGGGAAGACGCCGGTCAGGCCTGGCAGGCCCAAACGTAATGTGAGGGTCTGCTGGGAACGGCTGGCAGAACCCTCTGTTAGAAGGAGCTTCAACTCCCACCTCCGGGAGAGCTTTGATCATGTCTCGGGGGGGGCCGGGGACATTGAGTCCGAATGGGCCATGTTCCGGGCCTCCATTGTTGAAGCGGCTAAGGTCGCAAAGCGGTCGGTGCATGTCGCGGCGATAACCCTCGGACCCGGTGGTGGACTCCGGAGGTGAGGGATGCCGTCAAGCTGAAGAAGGAGGCCTATCGGACTTTATTGGCTGGTAGAACTCCAGAGGCAGCTGATGTGTACCGGCAGGCCAAGCGGAACGCGGCTTTGGCGGTCGCGGAGGCAAAAACCCGGGCATGGGAGGAGTTCAGTGAGGCCATGGAGAATGACTTCCGAACGGCTTCAAAAAGGTTCTGGACCACCATCCAGCGACTCAGGAGGGGGAAGCAGTGCTCTGTCAACACTGTATACAGTGGGGATGGTGCGCTGCTGACCTCGACGGGGGACGTCCTGGATCGTTGGAAGGAATACTTCGAAGACCTCCTTAATTCCACCAACACGCTTTCCGACATGGAGGCAGAGTCTGGGGACATCGGGGGGGGCCCTTCTATTTCTGGGGCTGAGGTCGCCGAGGTGGTTGAAAAGCTCCACGGTGGCAGGGCCCCTGGGGTGGATGAGGTCTGCCCGGAGTTCCTTAAGGCTCTGGATGTTGTAGGGCTGTCTTGGTTGACACGACTGCAACATCGCGTGGACATCGGGGACAGTGCCTCTGGACCGGCAGACCGGGGTGGTGGTTCCCCTCTTTAAAAAGGGGGACCGGAGGGTGTGCTCCAACTTTAGGGGATCACACTCCTCAGCCTCCCTGGAAAAGTCTATTCAGGGGTCCTGGAGAGGAGGGTCCGTCGGATTGTCGAACCTCGGATTCAGGAGGAGCAATGTGGTTTTCGTCCTGGCCGTGTAACAGTGGACCAACTCCATACCCTCCGCTGAGTCCTGGAGGGTACATGGGAGTTCGCCCAATCAGTCTACACATGTTTTGTGGATTCGGAAAAGGCGTTCGACCGTGTCCCTCGGGGGCTCATGTGGGGAGTGCTCCGAGAGTACGGGGTACCGGATTCCCTGATCGGGGCTGTCCGGTCCCTGTGCGACCGGTGCCAGAGTTTGGTCCGCATTGCCGGTAATAAGTCAAACTTGTTTCCGGTGAGGGTTGGACTCCGCCAGGGCTGCCCTATGTCACCGATTCTGTTCATTACCTATATGGACAGAATTTCTAGGCGCAGCCAGGGTGTTGAGGGTAGCCGGTTTGGTGACCTCAGGATCGGGTCGCTGCTTTTTGCAAAAAATGAAATGAGCTTTCTCCGCAGGGTGTCCGGGCTCTCCCTTAGAGATAGGGTGAGAAGCTCGGTCATCCGGTAGGGGCTCAGGGTAGAACCGCTGCTCCTCCGCGTCGAGAGGAGCCAGCTGAGGTGGCTCGGGCATCTGATTAGGATGCCTCCTGGACGCCTCCCTGGTGAGGTGTTCCAGGCCGACCCACTGGGAAGAGGCCCGGGAAAGACCCAGGACACGCTGGAGGGACTATGTCTCTCGGCTGGCCTGGGAACGCCTCGGGGTCCCCCAGGAAGAGCTGGTGGAAGTGGCCGGGGAGAGGGAAGCCAGGGCCTCCTTGATTAGGTCGCTGCCCCCGCGACCCGACCCCCGGACAAGCGGCAGATGATGACGACGACGACGACCTAGGTTTCCCTGATGTCCTAAACCCAATATCAGGATAGTGCCCCCTTTTACCAAATACTTGATTATGAATTAAGTGTTTCTATTCTTCAATGAGCAAACTCCCGCTACTGGTGCATGCTTGTAGCATGGAACCAGTCAAATCTATTGTCCCAGATATGTGCCATAAACACCACCTCTAAGGTGTTCAATTTAGCACAGTCCAGCTTAACGGTTGGAAGTGAATGAACCGGACCAACGCTGATTGAGGTTCCGTCTCTTGTTCATCTCTGGTCACATTCCCTCAATTGTGTCACTGGTAATGTAAAAGACAGGTCATTTGTACACCAACTACTGTTGTGGCTTGACTAGGTTTTTCTCACACAAAAATAAGCTATGGAGCATTAATGATACAGGAGTGACCATAGTCATGGCACCAATCATATAGCAAACCATCACGTCTGCCAAAAGGGTAACACTAGTGTCTCAGGCGTGTGCCGTTGAAGTAAAAGAAAACTCAGTCCCCCAAACATTTGTTTTTCCACAGCAATTTCTGTAGTATGTAATGGACTAATTGGACGTGTTTGCAGGGGAAACTCATCAAGCTGATAATAATAAAAATCCCTACACAACAAACAGTACGATCGGTACCATGATTATGACTACGGTGGCCTGTATTAGACAAAAAGTATGTGACACGTGAGTTTGGATCTATCAAGCACGGCAACAAGAATACTAACGTAACTAGGTGATCCCAAATTGTAGAAACCGAGGGACATATACATGATTAATGAGTTATTTTTATTTAGCAAATTTACATTAAACCATCTACAGAGCCGTCTTTTTAATCACTTTATTTATGATTGTACTGTGTGGCCTAGTCTTCTGGCACGTCCTCATCTGATGCAGACAAGCGCTCTTTCCCAAAACGCTGGCGTTTGAGGACTTCCAACTGCTGTTGTAAGCTCCCTAATCTGGCGACGTAAGGCTTCGTTTTCGTCGGACAAATTACTCGCCCTCGCTCCTGTTTTAGGGACTACACAGTAGTCGTGATCTGGAGCCATTTCGGTCTCCATCTCCGAGTCTGACTCGGCTTCGGGACTCTCGGCCCGCGGACGCCGTTCCCAGACGCTTGGTCTGGGCGCAGGTAGTTTGTACCCATTCCACGAAAAGTAAACTAGTATGGCTCCCTTCTTCAGCCTCCTCAACCCTGCGGCAGTCACATTAATATCGGTCTGCTTAAAATGCCGACTACAGACCCGGGTGTTTTTGGTCGGGTTGAAGTCATCCCTCCGGATCTTCTCCATCCACTCAGCCCGTACTGCAGCGTCAACGGGGAATGCATGAAAGCTGACTTCTTTGTTGTAATGTGACGAAACGGTACATAACGGCACAAGTGCTGAGGCTGTCACCCCTCTGAAAGGCAAGTCGCCTCTCTTGAATCCTTAAAACACTCATTGTAAAAAAAAATAATCTCTGGTATCTCTCTGGTATCTCTCTCTTGGTTGCTGTTGTCTCCCTCGCTGTCAGATCACCGGAAGTTTTTACCGGAAGTACTGGCCCACGCACAAGTTCGAACGTTAACGTGCACGGAGCATATTGCTCAATTTGAATGAATTTTCCTCATAGACCCCACGTGGTCGCAACCCTGTTCTACACAGACCATGTCATGTTTTCTAAGGGATGTATGCGTTAGTGTAATACCTTTTTTTGCGATTTGTAAGACTACCTTTTCTGTATTTTTACGATCTCTATTGATTTAGATTAACTGATCAACAATTCCGGATAGGCTACATTGTTCAATAGGCTACAAATTGAGTAAAACAAAACAGTACAAGGGCAGCGGTAACCCCGCCAAAGTTGGTCTCTTCCACAAGATTCTGCCCAATCAAATTACTTTGTTGAGCTGACGCAAGAAAAAAGCCGACCAACATTTGAAATCGTACTGTATCAGTTAAAACCTCTATGGTTAAAACAAAAGACTGTAGGCTATGGTTAAAACCATATAACTAATTTGTTTCAAGAGAAGACAAAAACAAAAGAGGTAAGCAAGAATGTGGACTGTTGTGTAGCAAATAGTGGTAGCTCTAGCTACAGTACAGCTACTGTAGTAACTGCACAGGGAGTAGCAAATAGGCTATTAAAATGTAATGCTATAAATGTACTGAAATGTAATGCTAGAAATGTACTGAAATGTAATGCTAGAAATGTATTCCAAAGTCTTTATTTCACCTGCAGGGGATCACCAGTCGACTATTTAAGAAACGTTAAGAAATGCCTTGTCAACTGGCTTATAAAAGCGATATTAATGACAGTCTGGAGGTCTAAAAAGTCACTCACTACGACAGTTCCCGACGCATCCCATAAATAGCATATGCTATTTAATGCTATATTAGTAATAGTTGACCGACCTATGTACGTGTTTTAATTAAATGCAGTGGAATTATGAGTGTGATGGTGCATTGTGTTTTATGATCTGCAGAGTTTGTTAGACAAGATATGTGGTGTAACAGGTTGAGGGCTGTGTGTGCCAGAGACCTTGCTTGTGCATCGGTGAGTTAGGATTGTGGAGGTTACCATTTGCTTTCTGTTATTGGATTATCAAGAACCATTACACAATTATTTATTTATTTTTGTTGAAAAAGCATTAAATCGGTGTCGAGTTAACAATGGAAAGGGGACACACGGGAAGTTTCACTACGTCACTCATAAATAAATCACAATTTTGAGAGTGGAAACCTTATTGCAGACAGTGACTGTTTGGTATGGCCCTGTCCTCATTACTGGTTTAAAGATGCTGTACAGCACCACTACGTATTGGTATGGACTTTGAACATGTAGGCTACCCAAATCTTCCATCGATATTACAGATCTGCATTTGAATTGATCAACATCGCCCAGTAAACCCTGGCAGTGTAGCGCTAACTCCGGTCTTCCTCTACCTCTCTCCCGCAATTTTGAAGAATGATTATCCTTTGTGGCGCATTGGTCAAAACTCGCATTCCCTAATGAGACTACTAAGATTAATGAGTTGTAGGCTATGGGTTGGCTGTCTAGTAGCCTAGTCCGGTTAGCAGTCTTAACTGGGAACCATAGCCAAAATCGAAATGGAATGTTAGCGTGTCTAACAAGCGTCAGATTTGGTGAGGGAATAAAAGACTATTCACTTCCTCTAGATCAGGGGTGTCGAGCTCCGGTCCTCGAGGGCCGCTGTCCTGCATGTTTTAGATGTTTCCCTGATCCAGCTCACCTGATTCGAATGAATGGTCGTTATAACAACCCTTTTAATTGAATAAGGTGTGTTGGAGCAGGGAAACATCTAAAACATGCAGGACAGCGGCCCTCGAGGACCGGAGTTCCACACCCCTGCTCTAGATGGTGTAAACTGACCTACATTCACGCACACGGACTTTAGTTGTCTACGTTTTACAGTTTGTTATAGCCTTTGGGAGATTGTTTATATTTAAAAGTTCCAGCATTTTCATTCATGTTTTACACATTTTCAGGATAATAATTTTTGGGGGGAGAACAAGTAGGCCTAGGCCTACAATTTTAAATGTAGGCCTAACCTGTATTGTATTACTCAAAATATAGGCTACGTTATGGTAAAACGTTTTACAAAACGTTTGTGGTTGTCATGTAAACAACATTTATTTAAATAGTGTTTATTTTATACAATTCCATTTAATCTACACTAGCTGTCAATGCAGCTAGAGATCATTAATGTTCCCAGTGGGTCGGGCACATTTAGCGTTGAGCTATTCCGGGCTATGGTTAATGCAACACACAACACTTCGCAGTGCCCTGGAAGCTCAAAGTAACATATTTTCAACCAGACGGACGATTTTCGGTGGCATTTAGGCTATGCATCATGGTTTAACGGTTCTGCTTGACAATGACCATAGCATACGTCGATAGTTATTATAACGGAAAGGCAACTAGACTCGAGATAACTCAGGTAAGATTATTTTACGTTTATTAAAGTTGTGGTTTGTGGAAGTAGGCAGGTCTAGAGAATATTATTTTCGATTTTTTATTTATTTATATTTCTGACGATATTCCAAAAAGCCGGGTAGCCTAGTATAGGCAGTAGGGATCCTAGCAGGTCACCACACACGCGTAGATTATGGTGTGTGAAGTGTGGTTTGGATCTTGGACATAGTTACTTCTTTGTCGCAGTTAGATTTACTGATGTCGTGGACATGCAGAATGTTGGCCCAAGACGCGTTCTTCGCTCAGTGGCGATTTTAGACTCGTTTTAGGGGTGCTCAAGCACACCTAAATTTAATTTCAGCCCCCCATAAAAAAAGTTTGCACTAACGTGCCTGTTAGTGACATGAAAACAATTACAAAGCAGCAGGGCAAAGCAGACTCCAGCACCTGGCTGTCAATTGAGAAGGAGGATGTGCATGAGAGAGTCCAACACGAAAAAGTGATTGATATATTTGCCACCCTCAAGGGGAGGCGACATAACTTAATTCTCCCTAAGTAGAAGGAATGATCTGCAGATATAGCCTGGCTACCAGCCCAGTTTAGCCCCGCCCACAAAACAATTTGGTCGGAAAGTTGGGTCTGGGGAAGCTGTTCGGACCAATTAAATTGTCAGGGCGGGCTTTATACGATGATGGACAGATGATCAACAGTAACGTAACCATGTGTTTATGTACATTTATGTTTGTTTTCTGGAATTGTTTATTTGTTATAAAACGTAATTTGTACAAACAGAAATCTGTACGAAGTCTTAAATACGCGTTCCCAGTTCGCTGACACATGTTCCGCACTCCCGTTGTCTTCCGCTAGCTACCTGCTAAGGTACCTGGTGGATCCCCCCCCCCCCCAACACACCATGACCCAGCACCGCTCCATCCATCTGTTCCGGAAGGGCCTGCGTCTCCACGACAACCCGTCCCTGGTGGGGGTGTTGGAGTCGTCGGAGTTTGTGTACCCCGTGTTCATCCTGGACCGGGCCTTCATGGAGGGGGCCATGCGTATCGGGGTGCTGCGCTGGAGGTTCATACTGCAGGTACCCCGTCACAAACACAGCTGTCCAGTCAGAAGCTACGAGGTCTCTTTAGTGTGCTGTGGCCTGCTTGTTGTTGGAAGTATCCGTCCAGATATATGTCCTTGCTATGAAGAAAAATAGCCCATTGACAGTAACAGATTTTATATTTGATTACTACTTCCTGGCACACAGTGCAATTTTGGGAATTTGTCAGATTGTGTTCCAACAAGTCAGCTGGAGGGTGTTCGGCTTGTTTTGATAGTATCAATTCAAATGAATAATACATTAACAATGTAAACCACCCCTTCTCAAGGCCTCCTAGAAAGCCTAATCCTAATCTGAGGCCTGTTGTCCTCCAGAGTCTGGAGGACCTCCACCACAGGTTGCAGGCGCTGGGCTCCCGGCTCTACGTGGTCCAGGGGCCCTGCCTGGGGGTGCTGCGGCGCCTGGTGGCCCAGTGGGGGGTGACCCAGCTCAGCCTGGACACAGAGGTGGAGCCCCACTATCTCCAGCAGGACCAGGAGATCCAGGCCCTGGCCGGGGAGCTGAGCCTGACCCTGCGCACCGCCGTGGCTCACACGCTCTACGACGTCCGCAGGTGGGAGCAGGCAAGCTGGAGCCCTCCTGTTAAGACACAGAGCTAGTAGGAGGATGGGTATAGCTCAGTGGTAGAACATGGGGATGGTTACAGCTCAGTGGTAGAGCATGGGGATGGGTATATCTCAGTGGTAGAGCATGGGGATGGGTATAGCTCAGTGGTGGAGCATGGGGATGGGTATAGCTCAGTGGTAGAGCATGGGGATGGGTATAGCTCAGTGCTAGAGTATGGGATGGGTATAGCTCAGTGCTAGAGTATGGGATGGGTATATCTCAGTGCTAGAACATGGGGATGGGTACAGCTCAGTGGTAGAGCATGGGGATGGGTATAGCTCAGTGGTAGAACATGGGGATTGGTATAGCTCAGTGCTACTTGACTGCTGATCAATAGGGCCCAAGTTCAGATGTCACCCCCCTGTACATGTATTAGTGTAAAAGTGTCTGCTAAAGGAAGTCCAGTGTGGGCTGTGATGGAGTGTGTCCTAGGCATGCTGTAGTGACACGGTTGTTCTTCCGTCTCCTGCAGGATAGTGAGAGCCAATGGGGGCCAGCCTCCCCTCACCTATAAGAAGTTCCTGAAGGTTCTCTCTGGTCTGGGGGAGCCCAGTCAGCCTGCCAGAGACATCACAGCCGAGGACTTCCAGTAAGTGCACACACACACCCACACACACACACACGCACGCGAGTGCAGTAAAGGGCCGTCTGGTTCTGCTAGTGCCGGAGGGATCACCAGGCAGCAGAGTCCTTCCTGCCCATCATCTCCTCTCATCTTGGGCCTTGATAACCAAGCTAGGCTGTAGACATATGGATTAGTTTAGTATTGTTTCTGAGGGAGATATTGGTGTGGCTATCAAGGCTATTTGGAATGTTGCCCCTGCTGTGAATGGTTGTTTAATTAGTACAATTATTACGGTAGTGTGAGACTGGCACATGTAATAGTGTGTGTGTGTGTCAGAGCTGCCAAGGCAGCAGATGCCTGTGAATCCCTAAGCTGTCTGTGTTTAGTAAACACTCTACATGTGACTCGGCAGCAACAGCCCCCACTCACAAACACACAGTGCAGGAGCCAGCTACAGAACATGGGTCTGTGTTGGTGGTGGATGCTAAGAAATGAAATTGTAACACAATCATTGACTCAAGGAATGATCTGACTGATGATTCACAAACACACACACACATACACATACACACACACACGTGTGTTTTTGGACCATTCCACACCCTCACATCAAAGGTTCTCCTGTCTGTGTGACCCAGCCAGTCACCAGCCCACCTCTGAGCCGACCAGGCTGCCAGCAGTGCTGGTGTTTGATCCCAGCCAGACCAGCCTGGTCAGAACCCCTGTGCTCCAAACAGGATATGGATCATGTGACCTTTACCACACAGCTCAGCTGATGTTGTCTCTGGGTTCCAGCGGTGCTGCTAGGGGGAGGGAGAGGTGTTCCAGGGGTGCTGCTAGGGGGCGGGAGGGATGTTCCAGGGGTGCTGCTAGGGGGATGGAGGGCTGTTCCAGGGGTGCTGCTAGGGGGAGGGAGGGATGTTCCAGGGGTACTGCTAGGGGGAGGGAGGGATGCTCCAGGGGTGCTACTAGGGATGGGAGGGAGGACACCAGCGTCTGGCGTCTGTAGAGACACTGTGTGATGATGTATCTGGGATGTTCTGTATCATGGGATTGAATAAACGTTGCTAAACAGGGTTTGTAGTTTCAAGTGACCTGCTTCCTTCATCTGACCCCCGTCGTGGGAAATTATACTTATATCTGCTGGTACTGGGCACACATAGGAAGGCAGACAGCTGTGCATTTTTACATATATACAGTGTAGTCATACAATATAATACAAACATAGTTGACACACATCTGAAATCCTGCCCCAAGACAACATTGACAACTGACTGGAATGACAATGTGTAATCATTTTTATAATGAGTGTGTCTGGGTAATGGGACAGCATTTGACATCATATCAGGTTCAGATCCTCTCTATGTCACTTGGAATAAAAACATCAGCCCCAAAAATGATATACATGTTTGTACGTGTTTGTTTTTTTAAGGTTATGTCAATGTACGTTAATGCCAATGTTCCTGTCATTAGAAGCCCAGTGTGCCTGTGAAGAGCAGTGACAGAGGGGACGTGATGTTCCGGTCTCCTCCGTGTTGTTCCGTCTCAGGAAGTGCCGTCCACCGCTGGAGGAAAAGGGCCGGTGCGGGGTGCCCTCCCTGGAGGACGAGGGCCGGTACGGGGTGCCCTCCCTGGAGGACGAGGGCCGGTACGGGCTGCCCTCCCTGGAGGAGCTGGGCTTGCACACAGAGCACCAGGTGCTGTGGCCTGGAGGAGAGACCCAGGCCCTCCAGAGGCTGCACACACACATGGAGAGCCAGGTGGGCAGCAGAGGACATTCACCTCCTAGAGTGCTGTTCGAAATACTCTCACAGAGTGAATACATAGGGTGAAATCATTTAGTCTGTATATGTATAAATAAAAAACCAGTAGATGTTGTTGCACAGGAACAGCCTGGTAAAGACAGACCCTTCCTTTTAGGCCTGTCCCTATCCAGTTTTCCCGACACGATTATTATGGCCAAAATGATTCACGATTACGATATTAGTGTGATATAGTTGCGTGGCAACGATTTATGTAGGAACTATGCTTTGTAGTGGCGATGACTGTTTATTATTAAACTATTTTGTTTCTAATTGTTTTTATTCATGAAACCATAACAAATATTTGTAGTAACAGTTTTAGAAAAGCAATAAGCCCCAAGAGGTCGTGTTTTGCGCTGATTTTAGAACAGGTAAGGGGAGTTGGAAAACCCCCTTACCTGTTCTAAACATTGGTGTTGATGGAATAAACAACAGGTGCACTAAAGGGGTAACAATGAGCCGACCCCAAAACAGGACTGGTTTTGCATATGGAGCCATTTCAAGTTTCTCCCTCTTGATCTCTTTGACAGGTTTTCCACTAGTGTTGGCTTTAGCTAGAGTCATTATCACTACTGGGAGCATAAGGCTTGAGCACTTAGCCTGGCTGCCAGCCCAACTTCTCCCCGCCCCCCAAAAAATTTGGTCGGGAAGTTGGGTCTGGAGGGTCTCGTATTGGGGACCAACTACAGAAAACCAGAATCTGGGCGGACCAATGAAATTGCCAGGGCGGGCTTTATACGATGATGGACAGGTGATCAACAGTAACGTAATCAACAACGTCACGAAAGAGCGCTTGGGTTGAATTCGTTTTCAACAAACAAAATATTACGTTGCTCTGATTGGTTGTAGGTCTATTTAATTGAGCGAAGAGGCATTTGTTTTCCAGGCTTGTTTGAAACACGCCCCTTAGTCAAAGCCCAACGGAGAGTTCTCAGACTCATATTCTGACTAGAATTATGAGTATGACAACGTCAGGCTATTGAGCACTGCCCGAGCCCTACAGAATGACCAACATCATTCAGCATGACCGGTTTGGTGGTGGGTCAGTGATGGTCTGGGGAGGCATATCCATGGAGGGACGCACAGGCCTCTACAGGCTAGAGAACGGCAGTCTGACTGCCATTTGGTATCGGGATGAAATCCTTGAACCCATGGTCAGACCCTACGCTGGTGCAGTAGGTCCTGGGTTCCTCCTGATGCACGACAATGCCCGGCCTGATGTTGCAAGAGTATACAGGCAGTACCTGGAGGATGAAGGAATCGATACAATTGAATGTCCCTCACCTGACCTAAACCCGATAGAACACCTCTGGGACATTATGTTTAGGTCCATCAGACTCCGCCAGGTTGCTCCTCAGACTTTACTCACTGATGCCCTTCGACAGATCTGGGAGGACATCCCACAAGACACCATCTGTCGTCTCATTAGGAGCATGCCGCAACGTTGTCAAGCATGCATACAAGCACGTGGGGGCCACACAAGATTTTGAGAAGCATTTTGAGTTGCAGACATTGAATTTTGGCAAAAAGGACTAGCCTGCCATATGAGTTTTTTACTTTGATTTTGGAGGTGTCTGTAAAATTAAGCCCCCTCTAGGCTAAAGACTTTGATTTCTATCAAAAGATGTGGCATCATTTCATTCCTAAGACATTAAACTGTCCATATCATTATAGATATCCAACATATTTTCTTTTCACATAGAGGTCTGATGTGGTTTCAGTGTTCCATAATTTTTTTGGAGCAGTGTATTATAGGTGTATTATTAACATGATAACTTTGATTCTTTTTATAATAACGACATATGAAAAATACAACCAATAACCCCTGCTGTGAACCCCAGTACACTGTTAGGACTACTCGCTCCTGATCCTTGAGTCCAAACCAGAGTCCTGAGGTGTTAGTGACGAATCTCAGCTGTCCTGTAGATATGTGGCCTGGTTAAAAGAGCTTGTCTTGTGTCTGTCCAGGGGTGGGTGAACAACTTCTCCAGGCCCCGGACTATTCCCAACTCCCTCCTACCCAGCACCACCGGCCTGTCTCCCTACCTGGCCCTGGGCTGCCTGTCCGCCCGCACCTTCTACCACAGGCTCTCCAAAATCCATGCGCAGGTACGTACTCAAAATTAAGTAGAGCTCCACGATTGTTTCAAAATCACCCCAAAAAGAGGTGTTGGAGGCAGTTCATTTGACATTGATCTTTTGGCTAAAGAAAAGCCAGGTTTCCATATCACCAAGGTAACCTTTTGTTTCCCCGCGTCTCCCTGGGCCCTCCCCCAGTCCAAGAACCACTCGCTGCCCCCCGGGTCGCTCCAAGGGCAGACGCTCTGGCGCGAGTTCTTTTACACCATCGCCTCGGCAACGCCCAACTTCAGCCTGATGGAGGGCAACCCCATCTGCCTCCAGATCGACTGGGACCAGAGGAAGGACCTGCTCCACAAGTGGACGATGGTACAAGCGGACCCCTCCAGCCCTCCCTGACCCCAGGCTCAGAGCAGGGAGGGGTTGATCCCAAACAGTAGTTATTGTCTGCATGGTGGTTGTTTTGACTCTCTGGCCTCTCTGTGGATCCCAGGGCCAGACGGGCTTCCCATGGATCGACGCCATCATGACCCAGCTGAGGCAGGAGGGCTGGATCCACCACCTGGCCCGCCACGCCGTCGCCTGCTTCCTCACCAGAGGAGACCTGTGGATCAACTGGGAGGAGGGACTGAAGGTGAGAAGGAGGAAGGGAGTAGGAGGGAGGATGGGAAGGGGAGGAGAGAGGAGGAAAGAGGGAGGGAGGGGTATGTAGATGAGGAGGTTAGAGGGGGCGGGAGGAGGGATGAAAAGGGAGATGGAGAGGTAAGAGGGTATGAGTTGGTAGAAAGCGTGTCACATGCACAGGGTTAGGATACGGGCTGTTCTACACTAAGCATGTGTGTGTGTGTTTGTGTGTGTGTCTCAGGTGTTTGAGGACGAGCTGTTGGATGCAGACTACAGCATCAACGCTGGTAACTGGATGTGGCTGTCTGCCAGTGCCTTCTACCACCAGTTACCTCGCATCTTCTGTCCTGTACGCTTCGGCCGGCGCACTGACCCCACCGGAGAGTACCTCAGGTAGACCAGGACCAGCCTAAGCCATGTCTGGGAAACTGGGCCTATACATTACATACATATAAATAAATCAATGTATTATTAGTGTTTTTAAACACCCTGTTGGATGTCCTCCTCTGTGTCTGCAGAAAGTACCTGCCAGTACTGAAGGACTTTCCGTCCAAGTACATCTACGAGCCGTGGAAAGCCCCGGAGGAGGTGCAGCTACAGGCTGGATGTGTCATAGGTAACTACTGTAGTACTATAACTACTGTAGTACTATAACTGCTGTAGTACTGTTACTGTAGTACTGTTACTGCTGTAGTACTATAACTACTTTAGTACTACAACTACTGTAGTATTATAACTACTGTAGTACTGTTACTGCTGTAGTACTATAACTACTGTAGTACTATAACTGCTGTAGTACTGTTACTGTAGTACTGTTACTGCTGTAGTACTATAACTACTTTATTACTACAACTCCTGTAGTATTATAACTACTGTAGTACTGTTACTGCTGTAGTACTATAACTACTGTAGTACTATAACTACTGTAGTATTGTAACTACTGTAGTACTGTTACTGCTGTAGTACTATAACTACTGTAGTACTATAACTACTGTAGTACTGTTACTGTAGTACTATAACTACTGTAGTACTATAACTACTGTAGTATTATAACTACTGTAGTACTGTTATTGCTGTAGTACTATAACTACTGTAGTACTATTACTGTAGTACTATTACTGTAGTACTATTACTGCTGTAGTACTATAACTACTTTAGTAGTATAACTACTGTAGTATTATAACTACTGTAGTACTGTTACTGCTGTAGTACTATAACTACTGTAGTACTATAACTACTGTAGTATTATAACTACTGTAGTACTGTTACTGTAGTACTATAACTACTGTAGTACTATAACTACTGTAGTACTATTACTGTAGTACTATTACTGCTGTAGTGCTATAACTACTTTAGTACTATAACTACTGTAGTATTATAACTACTGTAGTACTGTTACTGCTGTAGTACTATAACTACTGTAGTATTATAACTACTGTAGTACTGCTACTGTAGTACTATAACTACTGTAGTATTATAACTACTGTAGTACTGTTACTGTAGTACTATAACTACTGTAGTACTATAACTGCTGTAGTACTGTTACTGTAGTACTATTACTGCTGTAGTACTATAACTACTTTAGTAGTATAACTACTGTAGTATTATAACTACTGTAGTACTGTTACTGCTGTAGTACTATAACTACTGTAGTACTATAACTACTGTAGTATTATAACTACTGTAGTACTGTTACTGTAGTACAATACCTACTGTAGTACTATAACTACTGTAGTACTGTTACTGTAGTACTATTACTGTAGTACTATTACTGTAGTACTATAACTACTTTAGTACTATAACTACTGTAGTATTATAACTACTGTAGTGCTGTTACTGCTGTAGTACTATAACTACTGTAGTACTATAACTACTGTAGTATTATAACTACTGTAGTACTGTTACTGTAGTACTATAACTACTGTAGTACTATAACTACTGTAGTATTATAACTACTGTAGTACTGTTACTGTAGTACTATAACTACTGTAGTACTATAACTACTGTAGTACTGTTACTGCTGGAGACAAGGACAAGGAATTTACAATTTACAAAAGGAAGGTGCATACGGTGAACATATGAGTTTTAAATATAACATTTCAAAAATTTAAAACAGTATCCAACTATATCTAACCATTACTACACAATGTAAAATTAATATAAAATATAAAATAAGATATAAAGAATAGTGCAATGGGATTAGTGCATTGTGCAATAAATGACAGATGGACTTTATGACAGTATTGGTGGCAGTTGGGAGTTCTGGGCGTTGTAGATGAGGCCAGCTGCAGATGGAAAGAAACTGTTGTTGTGGCGTGAGGTTTTGCAGCTGATGTACTTACTACTTAGTACTATTACTACTGTAGTACTATTACTTTAGTACCACTACTGCCAGAGCATGCGCAGCTACGGCTGGATGTGTCCTAGGTAACTGCAGTAGTACTCTAGTCCTGCTGGTGTGTGCAGGTAAGGACTACCCTCTACCGGTTGTGGACCACAAGGAGGCCAGCCAGAAGAACCTGGAGATGATGACACAAGTCCACAACCAACAGGAGAGCACAGCACGACTAACAAGAGGTAACACACACACAGCACGACTCAGTAGAGGTAACACACACACACACAGCACGACTAACAAGAGGTAACACACACACAGCAAGAGGTAACACACACACAGCACGACTCACTAGAGCAGGGGTGTCAAACTCATTTCGCATCGTGGGCCACATACGGCCTAGGGTGATGTCAAGTGGGCCGGACCATTAAAATTATACCATACTCTGCTATAAATAACCAAAATATCATGTCTTTCTTCTGTGCTATCTAGTTTAATTGATATAAAGACCATATCGTATAAAGTCCGTCCAACCGCTTTAATAAGTAATGATCTCTTCGGTGGTGTAGTTGGTTAAAGCGTTGTACGACTACATATTGTTAATGCGAATCTGGGATCCCAAGTTCGCGCCCCAGTCCGGTGAATCTCGTACGATATTCTTTAACTTTTACTGTGAGAAAATGACATAATTCTAAAGGCCTACGGATGTATCACAACATTTTAATGTGTGAGCACTAATATCAGATCAAAATGAACACATGTAGCCTTAATTAAATATTGAATAACGTAGGGTAGTCTACCGTCGGAGACAACCACTACGCCTCATTCAGCCAGTTTAAACGGCTGCTAGATGACGCTGTTCATTTTCAAAGCGCCGATAGTTCGGCTCTTTGGGCCGGCACAATCCGGAAGAAACCACCAAAGCTTCACAAGGCATCGTTCGCCCATCCCTAGTAGAGACCAAGGTATTAATTGATACCGTCTGCTGTTTTCAGTCTGTCTCAGTGATGCGGCTTGTCTTCTACTCTGATGGAAAGAGTGCGCCCCTTAGCGGATAATCCATGAATTGCAGCGAATTAAAAATATTAATTCCATGTCTTTTATGCATTTTTTCCACTTTCAAATTATCCTGCGGGCCTGATCGAACCTCCTTGGGGGCCGGTTCCGGCCCGCGGGCCGTATGTTTGACACCCCTGCACTAGAGGTAACACACACACACAGCACGACTAACAAGAGGTAACACACACACACACACAGCAAGACTAACAAGAGGTAACACACACACAGCACGACTCACTAGAGGTAACACACACACATACACAGCAAGACTCACTAGAAGTAACACACACACACAGCAGCAGCTCCTGCACACTATTTGACCAGTTGGAGTTACTTTTGAAGCAGATGTTATAGCTTAGTGGTAGACTGCAGATCAACAGGTTGCACTCATACCCACCTGTCTCTTTGGATAAAAACATCTGCTAAATGAATGTGACATTCCTTTTCCCCCTATACACTTAAGAATACACACTGGTCAATTAACTAATGGGTGATCTCTCTCAATTTATTTGTTTATGTATATCAGTTCATGCTTTCTAAATGAGTGACAGTAAAGGCAGGGTAGAGAGAGGGGAAAACATGGCAGTAAACACACAGAACCACTAGAACACCAACCACCAGTAGAACACAATGACCACTAGAACACAAACCACCAGTAGAACACAATGACCACTAGAACACAAACCACCAGTAGAACACAATGACCTGTAGAACACAAACCACCAGTAGAACACAATGACCTGTAGAACACAAACCACCAGTAGAAGTCTCAGGTGAGTGTTGACACTGTACGCCTGTACGGTAACCCTGTCCTCCTCCCTCCTCCTCCCTGCTCTCCTCAGACGTGGTGGACGACCCCATGAAGATGCGTCTGGAGCGGAACGACACCGTAGAGGACGAAGACGGCACGCCTCCCACCAAGCAGCGCCGGCCGGACAGAGAGCAGCGCGCCGCGCCAGGCCGGGAGGCGGACACTGACGACGACAGCAGAGACACCGAGTGACCTGCCGCCTCCCCGGACCGACTGTCCAACAAGCACCACTCTGACAAGCACGTCTTCACATAGCCTTCCATCGTTAGTGGTTTAGAAGCTGGCGTGAGAGCAGCGGACTTCTCCCTACTGAGGACAAACAGAGCAGCGTCCAAACCATCTGGGTCTTTTTTTTGTTTTTGCACAAAAATGCCAGTTGTACACCCCCTTGTTAAAAGTCGTGGACTGTAGGAGTGTGGTCCTGCTTGTGGGCTCCTGAAGTCTGGGATGTAGGAGGGCTCACCCTGAAGCTGCCAGGAGAACCCGTTTCTGCTCTTTGCTTTCAGACAGTCTGAAGTCTGCTCGGTAACTGTTTTATTATGGGCTTTTCGACTGTTTTTGTTTGGGATTTTTGGGGGCAGTTAATCAGCCGTCTATATAAAGGACACAAACTCGGGACTTCCTGTCACATGACTCTTGGCTCGGCGACCAAACTCTTGCCTGGAGGCAAACACAGAACTTGGAGATGCTCAGATGTAAACTCGGTAATTTGCATTCAGAACAAGATAAAAAATGACGACGAACAACAACAAAAAAAGTGGTGCGAATTGCCAAATCTTAAAGGAGGTTCACCTTAGGAGGTTATTTAACATTAATATGAGTTCCCCTAGACTGCCTTTGGTCCCCCGGTGGCTAGAATTTTCGATAGGTTTAAACCAAGCCCTGGGTGTTCTTCTACGCCTTTAAAAAATGAAGGCTCAATTGCTCTGTTTGAAAATCTCCTTCTTGTGACGTCACAAGGAGGAAGGTTACCTCCCCTCTCTCTGCTTTTCCCGCCCAGATCATCTGGCCCGTCCATGAGAAACTGAGCTATGACCGTGCAAGGGCGAGTGCGATATCGTTTTTTCCTGGAGAGACATCATAGCGAGCAAACAAACGAAGCATAACAGTTGCTCAGTGCTTGGATGTACAAATGAAAACAAAAGTCTTTTTTTAGTTCCTTCATCCCGAGCCTCTGCACAACCAGTATCTTAATTTGTTTTTTGCTGAAAATGGGCCAACACAACTTCCCAAAGTTTTGCATGTCTGCGCCAAACATTTCAGCCACCACTGTTTCCTCAACTTGAGCCAATACAAAGTTGGCCTTGCTGACCGTCTGAAATTAAATTCTGGATCAGTACTCCTTGGTCCAGCTACAAACCTCGGACAAGTAAGTCAACTAACGCTATATCATTTTGTTGCTTACTATATGGTTACCTAGCTTGCTACCCTTAGAATCTGGCTGTAACATTACCTCTGCAGCTAACAGCTGAGGTACTGTCGCTAATGTAAAGGTAGATAGCATCAAGTATGTGTGTGAATACACATTCTGTAACGCAGTGTTGTACGCTTCGTTGTTATGTCGCTCAGCGCTCTGTCGCTCAGCGCTCTGTCGCTCAGCGCTCTGTCGCTCAGCGCTCTGTCGCTCAGCGCTCTGTCGCTCAGCGCTCTGTCGCTCAGCGCTCTGTCGCTCAGCGCTCTGTCGCTCAGCGCTCTGTCGCTCAGCGCTCTGTCGCTCAGCGCTCTGTCGCTCAGCGCTCTGTCGCAGTGAGCAGGTGAGTCCCACCTTGCCTCCCCAGCCACACCTGGTGAACAGGCCCAACACCTAGACTGACGGCTAAACAGGATCAGAGGGAACACAGGGACAGGGCACTTCACACGAGGGCCTCCTACACTGCTTAACCACAATTTTGAAAACAGAGCTCACTTTGTCAACACACGATTCACACAACCAGACACACAAGTAGCAGAACACCTCAGAGCTTTTGCTAAATGAAACACTTGGTTCGAAACTATACAATAATTAAAACCCAATTTTGTCACCGTATGCTACACACATGGTTCATACAATTTGACTGTTTGAACCAGTTACACACTGTTCTAAAGTAGGCAGTAGTCTGCTTCCATCTGCTCTGAGGATGTGGTTTGGGTTGTATGGACCTAGCTTGGCATGGCGGTGGAGGACCCCCATTCTGAGTGACTGCAGCGCAAGTTGTGATGTCACCACCACGCTGTGCCGGAACATTCAGAACAGCTCTGTGGCTGATGACGTTTTTCCCTTTTCCTCTAACCTTTGTCAGGTTCAACCCAGCCTCACCTAGGAATATGAATTCATGCCGGATTGCATCAGCATCCATTTGCAAAAATCGCTGAAAAAACAGAACATAGCACATTGTGGTTTACTGTAATACATATAGGTCTTTTGCTGTATAAATGTACATGGAGGTTTTGTGTGCAGTGCCGTTGCACTTTACGTATACAGTAAATACTACAAATACTGTAGTAGTTTGTTTGAACAAAAAATATTTTTCTTTACAGCATCTCTAACTGTACTGTATCCACATTGAACACCACCACCACTAGGTGAAAACCCCACAACAAGTGTACATTATTTACCTCAACAAATTTATGCCCTGGGTTTTTTACTATGAATTTCTTTCAAATGGCACTTTGTAAAGTTGTTTCATCTATGACAGTGTCACAGTAGTAGGCTACAGTTTACTGTACTGTAGACAGTAGAGAATAGTAGTGTGCTCTTGTCAAAATGTCCGAGTTACTGTTGCAACAGTATATCTGCTGAGGTTGGGCGGAACTCTGTCCAGCCTCTCTTAATGTTGCCCCATGGTTCACAACATGGTCAACCAATGTTGCTCAAATTTCATTAGATAAATTTGGCCCTATTCTTCCACGGCCTCCAGGTCTACCTCTCCCTCCCTTCCTCCACGGGCTCCCCCTCTCATCCTACCTCTCCCTCTTCCTCTTCCTGCAACATTGCCTTCCATTTGTGATGAGGACAGGTACACTGACCTGTTGCCTTTTTACTGTATAGTGCTTACACCTGATTGGTATGTTTACAGCTAAGCACCTAAGTGCTTGTTCACCTGATGCCCATGTTTGATCCATTCGTTCAAAAGTTTGGCATTTTACAAGGCAGTGTCTTGAAAGGCAATTAAGTGACATTTTCTTATATTTTTGTGTCCAGTGTAGAAAAGTGTGTTGTGTGATTTGCAAAACACGTGTGTGTATAGTATTTTGCCAATGGTGTGAGGCTGAGAATGTGCTTATAGTTGTGCAGATCTGAGCTGTTGTTTTTCTCTTTGAGTGTCCTGTTTCCCTTAATGTGTGTTATTTGAAATGTTTTTGTTGAAGCAATCGGAAATAACTGTAATTTACATTCAGGCAATTATCGGCTGACCTCTGGTGGGCAACAATATATTCAAACTGGCTCAAAAAAGACCATTTTTTGTTTGTTTTTTCCAATGAGTTCTTCCCAGGTTCTGCTAATCACCTGCCTGCTGTGGAGCTCTGAGATGTGCACTTAAGCACTTGAGTGAGATCTGGACTGAAGTACCAGCTCAACCAAAGTTTTATGTTATTATGACCTGTTACTATCTGGCAGTACCTTTCCCTGACACTGAAAACGTTTCTGAGACTCTGTTTCCAAAGCCTGTTCCAAACGGTTCGCTCCTTGGTTTGTGCTTTTCAGTATGTAAATATCTAATAAAGAGACATTAAATGATCTTGAATCCCAAAAACCTGCCCAAATTGACTAAAACCTGCCCTGAAATGGCATCTGAATACCCCAATATTCAATAACTACTCACTCCTAACTGGTAAAGCTTCATTTACCTTTCCTGCCTGGAGGGATAGAGGTGTTCTTGTCTTAGGTGATATTTTTGATGATAATGGCCTTTGTTCTTTTGATGACCTACGTAAATTATATAATCTGCCAGGCTTCTCTTTCTTCCTGCATCTTCAACTAAGGTCCTCTGTGAAAGCCTGTGGAGTTCCCTGGAACTCAAAACTTGAGCTCCATCCCTTGTATAATATTTTAAGCAAGAGCAATGTAAAGGGTATAGTGTCTTTACTGTATTCCCAATTTTCTTCTTACATCTTCTTACACTTCTCTTTCTGTACAAAATATTTGGTAAACCCTTGTGCTGCCTTCGTGTCACATGACCCAAAGGTTCATAACGAACGATCCTTGATTTTACCCAATACAAAAACAAATAAAAAGAATGTTCTTTTGGGGTCTGAGACAGCCCAACGGTTAAAGGGGGAGGGTTTACCTTGCACCCCCACAGCCACACTGTTAAATATTTTTCATTTTCCAAAATCAGAAGAAAATTAAAATAATTATCTGGGTTGACCGCTGCTAAGAAGATCCTATCTCAATGCTCAATGTTACCACCACATACACTGACTCGAGTACAATGGCTAAACACATCTCTAGATATAATAGTTTCTGAAATTTCTGTTGCCAGAATGCATGGCGCCTACAAAACAATGATAGCAACATGGTCTAAAATATATACAAAACTAAGGACTTTTTTCTAAGAATATTATTATTATTATGACTAGTTTTATTGTGACTATAATTGTCATGGAAGTTCTTCTTTCTGATCAGTTTGTACTTAACTTTTAATTTTTTTATTTCACTATTTGCAACCTTACATTAGTGGCGGATCGAAGGGGTGGCAAGGGGTGGCAACTGCCACCCCAAGAAAAAATACTCCCACCCCCAATTTTTTTTATTTTTATTTGTGTATGCATTTAGCAGGCGCTTTTATCCAAAGCGACTTCCAAGAGAGAGCTTTACAAAAGTGCATAGGTCTCTGATCATAACAACGAAATAGCCCCAAACATTGCAGGTAGCCAAAACATGAAGCATACATTGTGAAAAAACAGTCCCAAAAGGAAGAACCATAAGAGCATGTACTGAAACAAGTTACAATTAAACACCATGAACCTCAATCTTCCCATGGAAAAATATTATTTGTACATTACAGAATGTTTCAATAAATAATATTAATGTTACTGTTTAATTTAAACTACAATGTTCTAGCCTAATCATTTACCACAGGGAGTACTGTACCCCCCTACTTTGGGTTTGATTCGCCTCTAGGAGGCCACCCAACAACTTCCTTCCTGCCACCCCATTGCCACCCCGATTGAAAATCTCTAGATCCGCCCCTGTCTGACATCGAACTATATATGTCTGTATTGTGAAGGGACGGGTGAGGGAGGGAGGGTGTTTTGTTTTTTGTCTTGAAAACTATATAAAAGAAAAATAAATAATCGATTTAAAAATAAATCTTGAATCCCGATGAGTTTTGGACCACACGGTTGATTTAAGAAGCCTCTGACATAATATATACAATAATGATGTTCCATCGCCAGGACTAATACCAGGTCACATGACAACCAGCTAAGACATGGTCATGTCCCCTGGAGAGGAACGCATTACCTGCTCTGCTGCTGTTCAACACATCATGAATGATTCAGTCTGATGTAGACATGACCTGCTCATCACCCAGGTAGACCAGCTGTTGAGATGTAGGGTGAATCCACCACACACACAGCCCAGCCAAGGTTGGTCTTCATACATACACACACACACACACACACACACACACAGCCTAGGTTGGTCTTCTTACACACACACACACACACACAAACAGCCTAGGTTGGTCTTCTTACACACACACACACACACACACACACACACACACACACAGCCTAGGTTGGTCTTCTTACACACACACACACACACACACAGCCTAGGTTGGTCTTCTTACACACACACACACACACACACACACAGCCTAGGTTGGTCTTCTTACACACACACACACACACACACACACACACACACACACACACACACACACACACACACAGCCTTGGTTGGTCTTCTTACACACACACACACACACACACACACACACACACACACACACACACACACAGCCTAGGTTGGTCTTCAGCCACACACACACACACACACAGCCTAGGTTGGTCTTCAGCCACACACACACCAACGTTTCTTTGCCCATAAATGGAAACAAGCCTAACCCACCATTTTGCCTTAGTCCTTCAGAGTTGGCAGGGTCATGGTTGGGGGCAAAGGTTTTCCTGCAGGGTAGAGATACTCAGTCTGATAAGCATGCTCCGTTATCGTGTAGAAAACACTGGTTGTGACTTTGGTAGCAGGGATTGTGTAAGCCTTTTTTTTCAACACAAATGTAGACAACATGCTGAATACCTGACTAGTGGTCACTACTGTAGAGGGAAATCTTGTCTCGTTTTTCATGCTTGTAAAATAAAATGATTATGAATTATGAATAAATTGAAATGAGCATCCGTAAATGGTATGCGGTATGTTATACTGGGCCAATATGTTGACCCACGTTTTAACCTTTCTTCACTATTTGGGACAATTTTTTTTTCTTTTCTTAACACAATCATGGTTATGGGATATGCTCAGGGCTGGTTGGATTACAGCAAACAGTGAGGGTAGAACGGTTTTCAAGAAATGTATCAGTGAGTTAGTTTGGATTCAAGTTATGTTTTCCTGTGGGTGATATGTATACCTGTAAGAACCGTATGCATGAGCATCCAGGACAGTACATGTATTATTCTATGAAAAAAAAGAGGAACGAATGCCTCCTATAGGTGACGCAAGATCCGGAGACGGAAGAAAAGTGAGCGCTCCAGCGCCACGTCGGCAGAACCAACAAGATAAACGTATACTTTTTTTTTTTTAGTTTTGAAGCTTCGGGTAAACGATTTACAACGTGCACCAGTAGAGAAAACAAGTGGTTATTTTCAAAGTAAACACAAAATTATTGCCCTTCGCACTTAAATATAATAAGTGCTTAAACTTGTGAAAGGATCCAAGACGAACGAGCGCACCAATCATTTGTTTCAGGTGCGTTTTTGCAAGACTTCATCGTACTCTCTGCAATCAATCGTCAGAAAGTTCTGGAAACAATGGTCAAGGTAAATGTCTTCTCTATGTTGGATCTGCATTATCAAGTGTTTTTCTACCCGTGTATTTAAAGCCTTCTTGACGAAAATAAAGACCATTTTACAAAACTACGATAACGTTTCAGCGCAAATGGTGTGCGATGCTCCGTCCGCTTTAGGGGTGTAGATTATTAGCTTGAACACTATCGAGACGTTTTGTTCTCGTTAAATGTGCAACTTGTATGTAATGCTGTCTAGAGGCCTACTAAAAGAACGTTTGTCTTCTGATGATACCTTAAAATACATGTTTCATAATCCGCCGTGGGTTCAATTTCGATAAATCGCCTTTACAAAAAATGTTTTCCTCCTTTTAGCCACGTAGCTATAAATATTAAATGTAGCCTATATCAGTTATGTTACTCTGCCCCAAAGATGAATTGGCTTTATTTGTTGCTATCATATAGGCCTATGCACTTAAATTAACCTATTGCATGTTTGCAATATATATTTATGCATTAAATGCATCCCTGAGAAATCTGGGGTAGATATGTAACCTAGTCCAGATATGTAATTTGTAAATTCACGTGTGTAAAACCAGTCATGTAAGTTGCTTGAAAAGCCTCAACGTGGCAATTAAGTGAGACTCGAGTCTCGTAGAGAAATATTGTGGTTAAGCTTAAAGATATGGGCTACGATTAATTTGTTATGCTTCCCGTTTTGTGTCATATAGTCTGATTTCTTATCCATTTCAGAACGTGAACGTCAGCGCTGAAACCCAGCCGGGAACGAGTCTCGTGGGTGAGGAGGCCGAATCCACGGAGAGCAAACCTGTTCCAGGTAACGACGCCCCCGGCGCATACCCTCTGCCCCGCCGGACTAGCTTTTTCTTGACTAATACACGACTATATTAAGCCTTCAAGATGATGAGGGATGATAGTCTTGGGGGAGATGGTGCAATTCAGGGCTGAGGTTGCCATTTTAGCCCAAGTTTCGCCAGGGTAATGTGTTTGTGCAAGGAACCACTGGTTTGAACACAGGGCTCCCAAGTCTCACACATTTCAACCATTACTTATGCCAAGAAGTAAGGGATAACGTGTCCCGCTATATACAATTCATGGCGCAGGTGTACTGAGGGAAGATTTCTGCTAATTTGCTTGTTGTCTTGAGTTACACAGTGAAATGCAACCCACCAGCCAATCAGAAACATGTCCATGTTCACTTGTGTGGTTCATCTACTGCTTCGCTACTCTTGTTAGCCTGACGTGGTTTAGAACAGTGGTCGTTGAAGTTCATCCTCATCTTCAGTTACTCTTAAAGGCAGGGTCGGTACATTTTGTGAACCTAGCCATTTTGGCTCGAGTTTGAAAAGGATTCAAACCAAAATATCCGACCCTATCCCTTTAAAGCCACTCCCCCAAAATACTTGACCATGCCTGACTACTACCAGGAGGTCTTGGATCAGCAAATTTGACCAGAAATGCATCTCAATAACTTTATCGACCCTGCCTTTAACTGGTGTTGGAAGACAGGCTTGTTGAATCTCCAGGCTGTGGGTGCTCCTGACCTCCCATGCGTTCCCCCCGCAGATGCGCCCAAGGACGAGGGCAAGGACCACCCGGTGGCGGCGGGGCCGGGCGTGGTGTGGAGGGTGACGGGGGGCCTGCTCAGCGTCACCCGGGGTGTGGTGGGAGCCACAGTGGGGGGCGTGGCCTGGCTGGGCGGGAAGAGCCTGGAGATCACCAAGACGGCCGTCACCACCGTCCCCTCCGTGGGCGTCAGCCTCGTCAAGGGGGGCGTGTCGGCCGTGGCCGGGGGCGTGTCCTCGGTGGGGTCCACGGTAGCCAATAAAGTCCCCTTCACGGCCAAGAGGAAGGACAAGGCTGAGTGAGGAGGAGGAGGATGATGATGATGATGGACAGTTTATAAATGCAACGCCCTCCTGAGCCATAAGAGAGACCCGTGAGCGACGAGAAGCTTGGTGTCGGCTGTGATCACAGGTCCAAAAGGGGACCGTTCCATTTTTCTTCTGAAAAACCTTGTTTAAAAGTGCCTTCGGTTGCTCAACTCTTTTCACGCAAGTGTTTGTTCTGTTGGTTCTGTTTTTCGTCCTAGTGTGTGTTTTCACCCCAGTGTGTGTTTTCACCCCAGTGTGTGTTCTTCTTTGTAGCTCCTGTTTGAGAGGTCAGAGGTGACAGCCACAGCCTCCACTCTTCTGTGGCCCCGTTGGGTTTCCACCTAGATGCAGGTCTGGGTCTAGACCGTCCTTGTCCTAACTGCACCAGGCTGTATAACTGACCTTCGACCCACTTATGACAGCGTCATTTCAATCAACTCTTTCAACCCCAAATGCCTCCTTCCTTCAAACCCATTGTCAGCCTTAAAGCTTAGCTGGTGAGTTTAGTATTGTCACCACCTGCCAAGGACATGAATGACAGGTCAGAATACTTTCAGGTTCTCTAATAGGCTTCTGTCTCTATACGGAACATGGACTTTGTAAACCGACGTTGAAGACGCAGCATTATATAATGTTTGGAGAATCCTATTTAGTGTCTGGCATGGCTGGTCACTCCGTATAGACTGATTCCCAGTAAACAAAGTACCTCCAGAGCTTGAGTCCCGTTTGGTGTCTGATAGCAGGGTGTGATGATGGCGAAGCCAGGGGATATTACAGGGAAACTATATCAAGCTAGGATTCAGTCTTCAATCAAATTCCATTTTACTCAAATCTATTTATATGGAAGGGCTTTTTCAGATTTCTGACCCTTTTAAACATTTGTATGTGAACATTTAAATTGAATTAAAGCATTTCAATGCAACATTTGTGTTTTCCCGTGACAGTGCCGTTGCAGGTGGAAATACTGTCATGGATGTTTTTACTTTCCAGCATCATAATAAAGTCTTTTGGAAATCGTGATAGCCTTGTCCAGCCTGTTCTTGCCCCCCTTCCCCTGCTCCACCTCCTCCCTCTCCTCCTCCCTCGTCATTTAGTTGCAACAGCTCTGTGCTAACAGCCTTGTTTTGACTAATGTCGACTAAAAAGCAGCACAAAGCTACAAGCACCTGGAATCCCCTCTGATTCACCTGGCTGTACCGTATGGTAATGACCCACATTACAGAGTTCTACTTGTCTTGAGGTGTCATCAATGTTAAAGATCCCTCATATCAAGGCTGTTTAAACAAGCTGATAAGCCACATTTATATAACACTCAGCTGTTATCAAGCAAACACACTTCTGCACTATGTACTTGAATAACATTGTCAGCAATATTGATTCATGTGAAAAGGTGCTTTTGAATGTCATGTTTAACCCTTGTGTTATCTTCGGGTCATTCTGACCCGTCAGTCATTGTGACCCACCGTCGTATTGCAACAACTTCACCGGATACAAAAACAAATTGAAGCATTTTCTTTTAACCGTCGGGCTGTCTCAGACCCCCCACATTGCGAAGGTTAAAAGAAAATGCTTTTGATTTGTTTTTGTATTGGGTGAAGTTGTCGCAACACAATGATGGTTTGTTGTGACCCGAAGGCAACAAAGGGTTAAGGATAGTTTTCTTGTTTTTGTAGTCATTGATCACGTTTTCTTTCAGGAACGGTCCAAGGGTATTGAGCCTCTGGTTGGTTAACGTTCCTCAATGTTTTATGCAGCGCAAAGCTATTTCTGGATCTCCTTAAGAACATTCAACATCCACAGTATGAAATCCCTTAAGGTAAGTACCTTTTTTGACAAAACAAACCCAATTAGCGCAGGTTGGATCCAGTTTGATTCAGGCCTCTGTCACAGACCTGGGTCTGCTTGGTCCATCAGGCCTCTGTCACAGACCTGGGTCTGCTTGGTCCATGGGCTGCTCCTGGAGATTCTCTCACCTATGCTCATGTTTCTACTCCCTTCTCTGAATCCCATGTAAGTGTGATCAGCCAGTACATATCACTACTGCCCCCCCTGGCCTCCTGACCTGGCGATGAACTGGACACAACCCTCTGTTCCACGGTGACTCTACTGGACATGTTCCACAGTGACTCTACTGGACATGTTCCTCTGTTCCACAGTGACTCTACTGGACATGGTCCTCTGTTCCACGGTGACTCTACTGGACACGTTCCTCTGTTCCACGGTGACTCTACTGGACACGTTCCTCTGTTCCAAGGTGACTCTACTGGACATGTTCCTCTGTTCCACGGTGACTCTACTGGACATGTTCCTCTGTTCCACGGTGACTCTACTGGACACGTTCCTCTGTTCCACGGTGACTCTACTGGACACGTTCCTCTGTTCCACAGTGACTCCACTGGACACGTTCCTCTGTTCCACAGTGACTCCACTGGACATGGTCCTCTGTTCCACAGTGACTCTACTGGACACGTTCCTCTGTTCCACGGTGACTCTACTGGACTTGTTCCTCTGTTCCACGGTGACTCTACTGGACATGTTCCTCTGTTCCACGGTGACTCTACTGGACATGTTCCTCTGTTCCATGGTGACTCTACTGGACATGTTCCTCTGTTCCACGGTGACTCTACTGGACATGTTCCTCTGTTCCACGGTGACTCTACTGGACATGTTCCTCTGTTCCACGGTGACTCTACTGGACACGTTCCTCTGTTCCACGGTGACTCTACTGGACACGTTCCTCTGTTCCACGGTGACTCTACTGGACATGTTCCTCTGTTCCACGGTGACTCTACTGGACATGTTCCTCTGTTCCACGGTGACTCTACTGGACATGTTCCTCTGTTCCACGGTGACTCTACTGGACACGTTCCTCTGTTCCACGGTGACTCTACTGGACACGTTCCTCTGTTCCACGGTGACTCTACTGGACATGTTCCTCTGTTCCACGGTGACTCTACTGGACACGTTCCTCTGTTCCACGGTGACTCTACTGGACACGTTCCTCTGTTCCACAGTGACTCCACTGGACACGTTCCTCTGTTCCACAGTGACTCCACTGGACATGGTCCTCTGTTCCACAGTGACTCTACTGGACACGTTCCTCTGTTCCACGGTGACTCTACTGGACATGTTCCTCTGTTCCACGGTGACTCTACTGGACACGTTCCTCTGCCACGGTGACTCTACTGGACATGTTCCTCTGTTCCACGGTGACTCTACTGGACATGTTCCACGGTGACTCTACTGGACATGTTCCTCATGTTCCACGGTGTACTGGACATGTTCCTCTGTTCCACGGTGACTCTACTGGACATGTTCCTCTGTTCCACAGTGACTCCACTGGACATGTTCCTCTGTTCCACGGTGACTCTACTGGACATGTTCCTCTGTTCCACAGTGACTCTACTGGACATGGTCCTCTGTTCCACAATGACTCTACTGGACATGATCCTCTGTTCCACAGTGACTCTACTGGACATGGTCCTCTGTTCCACAGTGACTCCACTGGACATGGTCCTCTGTTCCACAGTGACTCTACTGGACATGTTCCTCTGTTCCACAGTGACTCTACTGGACATGTTCCTCTGTTCCACAGTGACTCTACTGGACATGTTCCTCTGTTCCACAGTGACTTTACTGGACATGTTCCTCTGTTCCACAGTGACTCTACTGGACATGTTCCTCTGTTCCACAGTGACTCTACTGGACAGTTTTCGCCTCAAGGCCAAGCCCACCCAGATGGAGGGTGTGGTGTCACTGCCTTCGGTCTCTCCACCCCCCGCTACCATCAGGCTGGCAGCCTTCACCAGGAGGAGCTCAACACCTCCCTCCTTCTGTTTCATTCCCTCCCTCTCTTTACTCTCCCAAGAACTCAGCCAGAACCTCCCCTTTCCCTCTCGTCCTCTCTTCCTCTCCCTCCTTTGTTTTTTACTCTTACCCATACTTCAGACGCATCACCCTGCTCCACCCAGACATCATCACCCTGCTCCACCCATACACCATCACCCTGCTCCACCCTGACATCATCACCCTCCAGAAGTGAGCTCAGCAACCAGCTAGTCTCCTTCTGGGCGCTGAAGGACTCTGACATGGACCGTCTCCTCAGAACCCACACCCTGCCCCCTGGATCCCCTCCAGCCCTCTGCTTTCCTCTGGTCCCTCATCCAGTGACATCCCCCAGGAACACCCCTAGAGCCCTCTGCTCTCCTCTGGTCCCTCATCCAGTGACATCCCCCTGGAACACCCCTAGAGCCCTCTGCTCTCCTCTGGTCCTCATCCAGTGACATCCCCCTGGAACACCCCTAGAGCCCTCTGCTCTCCTCTGGTCCCTCATCCAGTGACATCCTCCTGGGTCTATCCCCAGGCATCAACACCTCTTCACCTCTGGCAGTGTCCACTAAGACTGGCTCAAGTCACTTCCCTGCTGAAAAGGCAGACCGTGGACCTGTCGACATTGTCCATCAGATATCTCTCCTTTGATTCAGATGGTTGAAGACATCTCTTCAGCAGACTTCACCTGAACTATGATCACATGACCCAAGGGACCTCCAGCTTCACTTAGCTGTACATGGGTGATTGTGGTACCAGCGAAAATTAACTTTACTTGCATGTTGTATGTGAGATGTTTGAGCACTGTCCTGTAGACAGACTAGCTACAAAAGTGTTGACGATTGTTGCCCAGAAGTCAGATCACTGCTGATCTTATCAGCCCTGATGTTTCTCTGCCTTGTAAAATAAAACTCTTCCTTGCTTGTTAACCCCTAAAATACCGTTACAACTGTGTACGTAAGATCTGCAAACTAGATGCACTTTCTCAATGCTTCTTTGGATTAAAGAGTCATCTAAATGAATAAAATGTAACTGAAAATGTAAAACTTACTTGTGGACACATTAACTTGCTTTTGGAAGACATTTAGGCTCCATCCATTTATTTTCTGGTGAAATAGCATTTCAACTATATACATAACTTGAGCATAAAAACATACAAGCAATACAATAAAATTATATATAAATACAAAATATTTACAATATAAACACATTGTAAATGTGTTTAAAAATGCGTTTAAAAAAGTGTCATTTACAGCAAAGTCTACTTTGGTAAAGTAATTTTGGTACAAAATAAATTTAAGTAAAGTATTATAAAACTGTAGTAGACAACTTAATTGGTGGGAGACAATTGATGTCATATTAGTAATATGACATGAAGACTTCTACACTGGTGACTGCTACTAGGAACAAGGTGAGGACTGAGTGTGAGACAAGAGAAGACCTAAGAGGTGGACATTGTTTTCTTTTCAGTAAATCTAAAATAGATCAGAAAATACAACATTGTACACTGTTGGACCTATCAACTGCAGTCAAACTGTTTTACATGACATGTCTTATGGCAGCTGAAGGAACAGGTTGACATGTGTCCACCTTGTCCTAGCCAGAGGTGTCCCAGCTTCCTGTGCCTTGACAGACCTTAAACCTCGTTAAACCTCACGACACACTTCGGTGAGAGGTACTGTCTTTGAACAACCCTTCAGACATATAGAATGTCAACAATGTAAGTCATAAGAGAACATTTATAGTAATATTCTGTTGGTGTTCTTTTTTGCAGATCATACAGGTGAGAATTTCAGTTTGTAGTTGTATGGAACGCATTATTGTACGGTATTTTAAACAGTGATTTTCAACAAATTTAGAAAACATTTGGTTGGATTTCACACTCATTAAAAAATATACCAAGGTTAAGTCATTTTGTCTTAAACAGCAATAGATGCTTCTTTGTACAATAAAAAATTTAAACATTTCTTTTTAACAATGTATTTACAGTCTGTTTAAGAACTTAGGAAGACGTGGTCACCCTCTCCCTCAGTTGACCTGTGATTTTCTGAAACACAAATATAAAACTATGATGAATGATACAGCAGTTTATCTCTGCTCGCTGTGGTCGTAACACAGTGGCTGTTTTCCCGATAATACAGTCGCAATAAATGACTGTATCATTGTGTTCATGTTATAAACGTACAAAAAGACACAAACATCCAAAGTCACCAAACGCCCACCTGTTTGTTTGGTCGGTGGACCTTGAAGGATGACGAGCCGCCGTCCGAGCCTCGCTCATGTTCCGCCTCCCGCCTCCTCTTCCCCGGAGCGCTCCCGGCCCAACGAGCCTGGCGCCCTGCAGACACAGCGGCAACACAGGAGGCATGGTTACAGGAGGCATGGTTACAGGAGGCATGGTTACAGGAGGCATGGTTACAGACCCATCCTCCTCTCTGACCACCAGTACACTGTAGAACTCTGCACTTCTAACCCTTGATCTTCTGTTGTACTCTAAATGCACTACTGGTACGTTGCTTTGGATACAAGGGTCAACTAAATAAATAAAATGTCAATTACCTAGTATGGTGCTGTGTGTTAGAATACAGGGTGTAGTGTGGTGCTGTGTGTTAGTATACAGAGTGTAGTGTGCTGCTGTGTGTTAGTGTACAGAGTGTAGTGTGGTGCTGTGTGTTAGTATACAGGGTGTAGTGTGGTGCTGTGTGTTAGTATACAGAGTGTAGTGTGGTGCTGTGTGTTAGTGTACAGGGTGTAGTGTGGTGCTGTGTGTTAGTATACAGAGTGTAGTGTGGTGCTGTGTGTTAGTATACAGGGTGTAGTGTGGTGCTGTGTGTTAGTGTACAGGGTGTAGTGTGGTGCTGTGTGTTAGTATACAGGGTGTAGTGTGGTGCTGTGTGTTAGTATACAGAGTGTAGTGTGGTGCTGTGTGTTAGTGTACAGGGTGTAGTGTGGTGCTGTGTGTTAGTATACAGAGTGTAGTGTGGTGCTGTGTGTTAGTATACAGGGTGTAGTGTGGTGCTGTGTGTTAGTGTACAGGGTGTAGTGTGGTGCTGTGTGTTAGTGTACAGAGTGTAGTGTGGTGCTGTGTGTTAGTATACAGGGTGTAGTGTGGTGCTGTGTGTTAGTATACAGGGTGTAGTGTGGTGCTGTGTGTTAGTATACAGGGTGTAGTCTGGGTGTGGTTTACTAATGTCCCTCCATGCTTACCAGGATGTTGAGGCACAGCAAACTCGTGACCACTCCCACTCTCCTCCTGATTGGTCAGTCCTGCTAGCGGGGAACTGGACCTATGGCAGCCTAGAATAGCCAAACAAAATTGTCAATTCCAACTAGATGTAAATATGAAAAGAAAGTATAATGTATAAACACAGACCACAAGCCAGAGTGGAATGGAATCTATATCTAATGGATATGTAGCCTGTGAACTAAGTAGTAGTGAATATGTGGTCTCGTAAAGTCGTTTTTGAAATTAGTTTGTTGTCAGAGGGTTATAGTGGCCTTACCCTGCTGCTGTGTTGGTCCAGGAAGGAATGTTGAGTCACTGGACACCAGCTGTTCTTTCTGTTCTCTATGAGCTGGAGGAGAAAGAGACGAAGAGAAAGAGGGAAGAGAAAGGAGACAGGGAAGAGTGAAGAGAGAGGGAAATGAGAAGAGAACAGGAAAGAGGAGAGGTATGTTAGCGCTGTAGCCTGTGGTAGCTGAGAGCGTTGGGGTGGGAGTGAAGCGCGTGGCGTCCACGCTGGGCTCACCGTGGCAGCTGCCGCTCCCGCGCTGCTTCCTGTCAGCAGAGGGACACGACGCAGGCCTCATCCCGCTCAGGTTCAAGTCCTCCACAGGGCCGGACGGCACGGCTGCTAGCAGGCCTGGAGAGACACACAGAGAGACGGGGATCAGCACACCTGCCAGACGACACGCACGTACGATGGAACAAGCAGACAGGACAACACAGACAGAGACGGCTCCAGGCTTACTGAGTCCTCTGTAGCGCGACAGCTGCTGGTAGATCTGCCTCATGCGTTCGATGTTGAGGCGGCTGACTTCGGCGTGGTTGACCATGGGCTTGGGGTAGTCCACCCCCACCACACACTGGGCCCCGCGCTGCACCTCCACCGGAGCGTTCCAGGGGTCGTAGATGAACTTGGCCGGGTAGTCCTTCAGGACAGGGAGGTAACGTCTAGAGGGACAGGAGAGAGAGACAAGTCCTTGAGCATAGGGAGGTATTGTCTCGGACTGGTGAGAGACACAAGTCTTTGACTGCATGTGTGTCTGAGTGGCGTGTGTGTGGTGTGTGTGTGTAAAAGTGTGTGTGTGGTGTGTGTGTGTGTAAGTGCGTGTGGTGGGCCCCCTACCTGATGTAGTCCCCGTTGGGGTCCATGCGCCGTCCGAAGCCCACGGGACAGTAGCAGTGGAAGAACGGCTGGAAGAAGGAGCTGCAGGAGTGGCACATCCAGCTGCCTGCGTTCACGCTCCAGTCTGTGTCCAGCAGCAGCTCCTCAAACACCTGCGCGCACACACACACACAGCTTGTGTTACAAACAAGCCTTTCCTCATCCTCACCTACATACTCCCCACTCCTTCCTGTTTCCCCTCCCCCTCCCTCCTCCTCCTCACCTTCATCCCCTCCTCCCAGTTGATCCACAGGTCTCCTCTGGTGAGGAAGCAGGCGACGGCGTGGCGGGCCAGCGGGTGGATCCAGCCCTCCTGCCTCAGCTGGGTCATGATGGCGTCGATCCAGGGGAAGCCCGTCTTGGCCTCCGCCCACTTGGCCAGCGCCTCTGGGTTGCGGTCCCAGGGGATGCGGATGCAGACGGGGTTGCCCTCCATCTTGTCGAAGCGGGGGTTGTTGGTGGCGGCCGTGTAGAAGAAGTCCCGCCACAGCAGCTTGGTCTTTACCTGGAGGGAACGAGTCGGCACATTATGAGTCGTTAACCGGAGGTGCACTTTCATTCGTGATATGCAAGTGTCCTAGGTGTGTCCAAGTGTCCTAGGTGTGTCCAAGTGTCCTAGGTGTGTCCAAGTGTCCTAGGTGTGTGTCTAAGTGTCCTAAGTGTGTGTCCAAGTCTCCTATGTGTGTGTCCAAGCGTCCTAGGTGTGTCCTATGTGTGTGTCCAAGTGTCCTGGGCCTGTGTCAGCGTCTCACCTTCTTGTCGGTGTGGGCCAGCTTGCTGTAGAGCAGGCGGCAGGACAGACAGCCAAAGCGTAGGTAGGGGCTGAGGTCCAGGGAGCCAGACAGCAGGGGGCTGGAGGGCTCCTTGGGACCCTCCACATTCCCCTGCAGAGCCTGGAGGGAAACACAGGACACGTTCACATCACAATCCAGGGAAACAAGTACAGCGTTCATATTTACAGTGTGTGTCAAATGTATGACGTGTTTGCAAAGTGTGTGTGTGTGCATGTGAGTATTTGTGTGTGTGTAATAACATACAGCAGAGGGATCAGGAGCCAGCTGTTTCTCTATCCTGACCAGAGCTTCAGTCTCTCCTCCTGGCCACACTGCTGGAAGCAAGTCTTCAGTGTCGAACCCTGGACAGGGACACACACATACACACGTTCAGTCAAACTCCTCGAGCCTCCTCCATGTCCAGTACTGAGATGGAGCAGTGCTGTAGATGCAGCCCTAGTGCTCGTGTCTTTAGCCATACCTAGCTCCTCCAGCAGGGGCACGCCATACTTGTCCCTGTGGTCCTTGGTGACGGGGGTGACACAGCGGCCCATGAGGGCCAGGGACAGGGGCTCTACGGGGGGCTCAGGAGGGGGCATGGAGGCCACCAGCATCTGGAAGCGCTTGTACGTGAGGGGAGGGTGGCCCCCGTTCGTCTCAATCACCCTGCGGAGGGAGGGGGGAGGGGAGTCCAGTTAGGTCACAACATACATGAAGTGCATTCCAGGTGCCTGAGATCTGGGATACGTTGTAGGGACGATTACAGCAGCACTTGGATATGCAAGCAAGTATAAAATAAGGACTACTTTATTATACATGTGAAACTGTGTGAAGATTTTTGGTGCTATAAAATAGGAGACTATGTATGAAAAACTGACTTTTGTTCAATTTAAGGACATGAAAATACCCTGTATTCAAGCTGACAGTCTACCTTCCAGTTTAGTGTTTTACTTCATGTCACTGTAGAAGGACTTTAATAAACTGACCTGACATGAAGTTGACACACACACCCAAAGGAATCCCATGTGCCAGTTCCACTTACTTGTCGAGGTCGTAGAGAGAGTGAGAGGTCCTCACGATCACCTCCACTCCTGCCTCGCTGGCCAGTTTCTTAATGGCCGCATCTCGCTCCTTCCCGAAGGGCTCCGAGTCGCACTCAAACGTCAGCCTGTTGATGTTCCACTCCTGTGGGAGGGGGGGTGAGAGAGGGAGAGAGAGTGTTAGCCCTACCCCTAGCTCACGTGAACACACAAAACTAAAGGCTAGGGGTAAGGGGTAGGGGCAAGGGCCAGGGGTAAAGGGTAGGGGTAAGGACTAGGGGTAAGGGGTAGGGTTAAGGGCTAGGGGTAAGGAGTAGTATTGGGATTTGGCCTAAGTCTAAACAGAGGATAGGTGATACCAAAGTCTGAGTTTCAGTAGACCCTGAAACAAACCTAGGCCCTCAGGGTTCTGTGTTCAAACACCATTAAGAACTGTTGTTATTAGTCTGGCCTCTCTCCCTCCATAGCTCCTACTGCCCCTTGATAACTGTTCATGTGAGCCTCTGCTCTATGAAGCCACCCCCACCCTGGAGAAGAGCCCCAGGAGGAAACAGGGAAGCAGCAGGGGGTCTGACCTTGAAGAGGCTGGGGAAGATGTTGGCCGGCTGGCCCCGGATCACAAACAGGCGAGAGTTCACCTTCCGCAGGCTGGCGTCCAGGTCCTCCAGGCTCTGCAGCAGGAACCTGGGGGAGGAGGAGGAGAAGAGGTTCCCATGGTTACGGAATGGCCCAACCCGGGGAGACGGAACTCCAGAGCTCCTGAGCTCCTGAGCTCCCCTCTCTGTGAATATCACAGAGGAAGGTTCTTCCTGCCGTGGACACATCCCATGCTTGTCCTCGACGCCCCCTGGATAAACAGTGATTACTGAGTGGAGCATGAAGGTTTCTGGCACAACCTGCAGGACTGCAGGCCACCAGTAGAGGATGGTCACAGCACAGGAAGTGCTGTTGTGTAATATTTTATATAATACGTTTCATAAGGGTTGAAAACAGGTGGTATTTTTCACAAGAATGTTTTAACACTGTATTTTTACTATTGTGCTTCGTTTTAAATGGAAGTATATTAACTAATGCAAAAAAATATATATGGTTAAAGAGTGTAAGAATAAATGGTTATATTTATGTATGTTGTTTTAGGTACACCCCCTAAGCTCCTGAGTAAAGAATCATCAAAGTGTGTGTGTGTGTGCGCGTGTGTGTGTGCGTGTGTTTGTGCATGTGTGCGTGTCCCACACGTGCAGATTGGCAGCGCTCCAGAACAGTGTTGAGCCGTCTAAGCTCAGAAGCACGTGATGTCACTGCCTGCCCTCTGATGTCACTGCCTACCCTGTTTCATAACTGTCCCACTCCAGTGTTCCTGGACCTGGAGTCTCCTTCCTGTTTCATAACTGTTTCCTTCAAAAGCTTCCAGCACATTATCATCTGTCTATTTAGAAAGAGCATTAGTAATGTATAAATGCATGGGTCACTTAGTCTTGATTTAGAAAGATGTGACATTTTTACTGTCGCTGTAGGTGACTGTGTTAAGGTTCCAACTAACTCCGGCTGACTGTTGTCATTCAGTAAACCAGGGCGCTGTTCAGCACTGACAGCAGATGCTGTGGCTCCTGGTGGTGGTGGAGCAGAGAGAGGCTTGGAATGCTGTCACCCAGCTAGTGACTGAGGAGCTGTGCTTGTGGTGTGATCAGTCAAAACAGCCATTCCCCTGTGTTCATTAAACATGGGTGTCATCACGGACAATATTCATTTAATTACAGACACTTGTGGTCGTTCTGTACTGCTCAAAGGTCAGCCTCATTCAACCTGCATCAACTGCATTGGACGGTTCATTTATAATCTACTTTATAATCTACTTTATGATGTAAGTCACCACAACAGCAGGCATTTCCTCAACCCTCATTATAGACATTTCCTAATTCATTCAAATGACACTAACATCTGTATTTTTTTTCTGATCAAGTTTGTAAGCTGAAGGAGACTTCAGACATTGTTTGGAAAGCGTGACATATTATCTTTCCTTATAAAGACCTTGTCAGTGGCACAGCTGAACCAGCGCAGGCTTCTGGCAATCGCTCCGCGCTGCAGAAGCAACGCTAGCTAGGCGGCCACAGCCTAGCCCGCTGAAAAGTAGGTCATCTCCATGACAACTGGTGACTCAAGAAAGACGGACTTTCCTGGCACACTAACCGCCTCTCTTTCAAAGTGGAATGCCTCAATTTTAAAGTCCCTGTCCTGCATTGTACATTTTCTCCTTTCCAGAATATAATAATAATAAAATCAATTCCAAACACAAAAAAAAAACACTTTATCTTTTTTCTTTTTTTACACCTGCCAACAACAAAGCCAGGTAAAAATAAAACCATAATTGAGTTCCACAAATGAGAGAGAGAGAGAGAGAGAGACAGAGAGACAGATAGACAGACACACAATGTGTAGCCACCTGTACAGGTGTCAGGTGAAAGCCTTATGTCAAACCAAAACTGGCCCCACTGTTTGCACTATGATCCCTACCATAAAAAATCTGTACAGTAATTGGAATCAAAAGCCAACCAATCTATATGACTTGTGAATGTTTTGTCTGAACTGTCATAGCTTGATTTAGCATCTAGATGCTAACATTTGTGCTTTACTTTCTGAAACCTTCCCTATTGGCTTGCCTTTAAGAAGGTAAGACAAACCAAGCGGACAGGACGTCTAAACCAAACAAAAACAAGAGGAGTAGTTAGGCGTTCCTCACCTCCACCTGTTGACCCCAAGGTTAGAGGAACCGGCAAACCAGGGGTCCAGGAAGTAGACACAGCGCACCGAGTCCACGCCACGCACCGCCTCCAACAGGGCAGGGTTGTCATGGAGACGCAGGCCCTTCCGGAACCAGTGGATGGAGTTGGTGGCCATGGCACAAGCAGCGCTGGGAGAGGCAACAGGGAGGGTTACATGAGTTTCCTGCATTACAACTCTAAACTCATAACTCAAGCACATGAATTAGATCAATCTGGACAAGGGAAAAAGGAACTGGCAAACTGACAGGAATAAATTGCTGACGTATTTAACCATAATTATGCCTCTGCCAACCACACAAACAGGAGACTAAATGTGAAATATTGCCTATTCTGCATTTTAAAATGGTTAACAACACTGACAAAATCAAACGTGAGTCAAAGCATGCTGAATCAAACTGAATATATAAATGTACAAATGTGCATAACATGCACTATTGAGAATGATAATCTGTTCAATAAACTATTTCATGTTTCCACATTAATGATGTTTGAAAATGGCAATTCATTATCCACTGCAAATCACACACAGCATAAATATGAACAGGAGATTCACTGATATATCAACAAAATGTATGTTGTACCACTTTGAAATATATATATATGTGCAAAGTATACCGGTTTTGGTGTTTTTTTTTGTGGGCATTCTCACAATCTTCTATTAAGACAATCAAATTGATTTGTATTTAATTACTGAACTTAATACTGCAAACCATTAACAAACATCTTATACAAACCATGGTTTGTCTCGTCCATTCAGACCCATATCGAGGTCAGTTTTCATTTATGTAACTCCAAAACTAATCTCTGTTCACGGACACGTTATACAATTTGACAAGCGTTTGTTGAGAATTAAATAAACAATCCCATCTCACCTTAAAACGTGTCACAATAGTAAGTGTCTTATATCACATTCCAGGACACAAGGTCGTTTTATTCCTCGGTGATGTCTTGTCAGTTAAGTCGAGCAGTGCTGTGTTCTAAACGGGTTCGGTTTGCCGAGACAACAACTAGATGATTTCATAACTATTTTTGCAACTGCGCATGCTCTGTGTTTTAGCGAAACTCTATCGACATAGAAATTGAATAGTCAGAGACATTATGCATTACGTTACAGATATTTTAAATCTTGGAAAACTAAGATTACAATAACACAGGATCGAAGTCATATTTCGACCTTAAGCCAATACAAATATATTAAAGTGTCTAAATTATTTATGTATATTTATGGTGTAAAAGCAAATGCTTCAGCATTTTAGAGCAAATTCCTTGTTCTGATTCTGTTTCAGTGTCTACTGCTAAATTTCTAGACCACCAGGGCCACGCCCCATCCAGTAACAAAGTGGCGACCTAGAAAGAGGACACATTCCATTGGTCAATTTGGTCGTGACGCAGACGGCAGGGACTCACGTTTATTCAGCGTGGACCGAAAGCACTTTATAGTTTATTTTAAGTTATTTTGTGCACTGTACCTTCTTCTTTTTGGTATGTACATTTCGTGCATGTCGTAATTATGGGTTAGAAACACGTATTTACCATATTAATCATCCATTTCTACTAAACAAAACTCCGCCCCATTTATCAGGGAAAGATGTAATTGGTGAATGTTTGTCAGTACCCGGATGATCACGAGTAGGAGGGCAGGTTAACACCGATTGGCAGCCCTGATGGCTCAAAGTACCACAGTTGCTTGATAAACCTTTCATTTAAATGTAACTGTGTACAATCTAAACAAATGTACAGCTCTGTATGAAGTCCGAACACATGAATTATCTGCAATTATTACATTATTAGTTTTTAGATCATAGAAACAAGTCTAAACGTACTACAGTAGTTTTGTCAATAACACATTTATCAATGTGGATTTTTGTCAGGGCAAATTCAGCATCACTTTGTTTGGGGTCCTTCGTTCTGAGTCAGCGCCAGTCGCTCTCTTGTTAGCGGCAACACTGGAACGCAACCAAGGCAGTGTTTGCAATACATCATCCAATACACATTTTTGGGGTTTATTTACAGGTCCATTATTATCCGGATATGAATTTAGAGTTGCTCGGTAATTACATTTACTCGTTCATTTACAATTTGGTCGACCTTTTGCCCGTAAACTAGAGAGTTGTCAAAGCAGCCTTTAGCTTTAGCATGGCTATTCAGCCAATCGAGTACTTCTACTAGCTACAGAGCGCGTCTAGCTTCAATGCGAACTCATTTTAGTTCACATAAATGACTAAAATACGATTTGTATTATTCATATAGTTTTAATGTTACATACCTAATTAGTTAGGTAACGCTTGCTCGCTATTAAGCTACTTGGTCAGTGTTGCTGTGTTGTTGACTCTTAGTAGCGTACCGTACAGTAACTTTCTTTGTATTATTGAATGTATGCAGCTGTCAAGCAGTGATGCTAACGATCTGACTCCGGGGTTGCTTGATTACTTGCTTGATCGGTGCTGGCCATGTTTGTGTAATAAACCTACGACTTTCTTTGCTTCTGCAGAGTCATTTGGGCAGAACTATCCAGAGGTAAGGCTAGCTTATTCACTGGACAACAAGTGTGATGTTATTCATTGCTAGTTTCGATGTTTTTCTTCATTTAGAGATAAATGTGTATGTTTGTAATTGTCCAAAGTGCATAGCCTTTCTGCAGTTGGTGACATCTCTGGCTATTGTGTGGTAGGAAGCAGATGGGACCCTGGACTGCATTAGCATGGCGCTCACCTGCACCTTCAACCGCTGGGGCACGCTGCTGGCCGTGGGCTGCAACGACGGGAGAATCGTCATCTGGGACTTCCTGACGCGGGGCATCGCCAAAATCATCAGCGCTCACATCCACCCGGTGTGCTCGCTATGGTGAGACGACCTCGTAACGCATGTGGTGCTCTTACATGACATGTAATAGAGAGTTTCATAGGTAGGCAGACTGGACACGCATATGAAAAGTCATGGCCGATGAGAATGTAAATGAAACATGTCAGGTCAATCATTGAGTTATTGATTTGTACCCTTACTTGTGTAGAATAAAAAGTTTGCTGCCGAATTTGGATCTTGAATGAGCATCATTTTGTCACACAACTAGGAAAAAATGCCACATGCCATGTGTGACATTTTTATTTCAAGATACAGTAAAATAACTTACTGTTTAGTCTATTTAGCCTACATCATTTACATCATTGTAAAACATAAACAAGGACATCAAATCAGTTTAGCCTTCATTGATAAAACCTCTCCCCCCATGCCATCTGTGTGTCCACAGTTGGAGCAGAGACGGCCACAAGCTGGTGAGCGCGTCCACAGACAACATCGTGTCCCTGTGGGACGTCCTGACGGGGGACTGTGACCAGAGGTTCCGGTTCCCCTCGCCCATCCTCAAGCTGCAGTACCACCCTCGGGACCTGTGAGTACCCCGGCCAGCAGACATGGAGGCAGGGCCCCACCCTCTGACTGGAGGCAGACATGGAGGCAGGGCCCGCCCTCTGACTGGAGGCAGACATGGAGGCAGGGCCCGCCCTCTGACTGGAGGCAGACATGGAGGCAGGGCCCGCCCTCTGACAGGAGGCAGACATGGAGGCAGGGCCTGTTCTCTGACAAGAGGCAGACATGGAAGCAGGGCCCGTCCTCTGACAGGAGGCAGACATGGAGGCAGGGCCCGCCTTCTGACAGGCTCCAGTGTTCAGGGACTCAAGACGTCCTCGAGTCCTTTTGTCCCTAGTGTAGCTGTTTGTTTTGTTAGTTACCTTTACATAGCTTATCTGGTGGTCATGGTCCGTTATAGATGCTGCACTACCAAACACATGAGTTCAGTACTCGTCTAAGAACTATTACATTTTGTTCATTTCCAAGACTAATCCCTCATCCAAGATTCCAACTATGGATATTGGATGTTATATTGCAGTTAACTTTGCTACTATATGGGGGTGTAACATTTAGTCAATAGGCAGACGCTCTTATCCAGAGCGTAACAGTATATTGAGGCACATTATATCGCAATGCCCCAAAAAACATTGCAGGCAGCCCAAACGTGAAGCATACATTGTGAAAAGCAAATAAGTGCCGATGGGAAGAACCATAAGAGCATGTAGTTAAACAAGTTACAATTAAACAGCATGAACCTCGAAAGTGCTAGAATGTACCTGGAGGAAAGCAAGCAACAATAATATAATTTACAGCGAGTACAAGTAGTTAAATCAGTTACAACTAACCAACAAGTGCAGCAAGTCCCTCAATAAGTGTCATAGTGTTCCTGGAGGAAATAAACTAACATCTGATCCAACAAATATATGTATGTGTATATAAACATATACATACAAAAGCATATAAAGTTGTGTAATGCTGGATAGTCAAGTTTTGACTGGCAACATACTGACACTGCTCGTCCACAAACTCATAACAGGATGTTCACTTCTCCTGCTAGGATACCTGTTCAGCGTTCACGCTGCTAGGATACCTGTTCATGCTGCCAGGTCTCTCACATTGCCTTGCAGTATCTCACGTGACTGCCTGTCACGTGACTTCCATTGAAAACGAATGGGAGGCTAAATTGAGAAAATAATTCCAGTTTAATTTAATATTTTGTTCAAATTGTGATACGTTTTGTATTGTGAACACAGTATCGTGATACGTATCGAATCGTGAGCTGAGTGTATCGTTACACCCCCACTACTATATCACAAAAATATCTTCTCTGGTTCTCTGGAAGGTCAGAGAGGCATCCCTCTGGGACCGTATGGAGAGATAGACCGTATGGGGTTAAAGAGGCATCCTTCTGGAGGGTTAGAGAGGGATCCCTCTGGAGGGTCAGAGAGGGATCCCTCTGGAGGGTCAGAGAGGGATCCCTCTGGAGGGTCAGAGAGGGATCCTTCTGGAGGGTCAGAGAGGGATCCCTCTGGAGGGTCAGAGAGGGATCCCTCTGGAGGGTCAGAGAGGTATCCCTCTGGAGGGTTAGAGAGGGATCCCTCTGGAGGGTCAGAGAGGGATCCCTCTGGAGGGTCAGAGAGGGATCCCTCTGGAGGGTCAGAGAGGCATCCTTCTGGAGGGTCAGAGAGGCATCCCTCTGGAGGGTTAAAGAGGCATCCTTCTGGAGGGTCAGAGAGGGATCCCTCTGGAGGGTCAGAGAGGCATCCTTCTGGAGGGTCAGAGAGGCATCCCTCTGGAGGGTTAAAGAGGCATCCCTCTGGAGGGTCAGAGAGGCATCCCTCTGTAGGATCAGAGAGGGATCCCTCTGGAGGATCAGAGAGGCATCCCTCTGGAGGGTCAGAGAGGGATCCCTCTGGAGGGTCAGAGAGGGATCCCTCTGGAGGGTCAGAGAGGGATCCCTCTGGAGGGTCAGAGAGGGATCCCTCTGGAGGGTCAGAGAGGTATCCCTCTGGAGGGTCAGAGAGGGATCCCTCTGGAGGATCAGAGAGGTATCCTTCTGGAGGGTCAGAGAGGTATCAGAGAGGGATCCCTCTGGAGGATCAGAGAGGGATCCCTCTGGAGGGTCAGAGAGGTATCCCTCTGGAGGGTCAGAGAGGTATCAGAGAGGGATCCCTCTGGAGGATCAGAGAGGCATCCCTCTGGAGGGTCAGAGAGGGATCCCTCTGGAGGGTCAGAGAGGTATCCCTCTGGAGGGTCAGAGAGGGATCCCTCTGGAGCAGAGGTCGCCAACCTGTCGATCGCGATCGACGTGTCGATCTCGGAGACTTTCCCTGTCGATCTCCAAAATAATTTCAGAAATACTGATCTCCGACTAATTCATGAACGCGGAGGATTCTTAAACTGAACGCGCGTTCTCTTGTACCTGGATTTGCATATTGGCCTGTGCGTGTTGCAAAGCAATTCACCGACAGAATAAATGGGCGTTTTTTCCCGAAGACGACCTTTGAGAGACCTGCTATCCCAGGATACCTGTGGGCGTGGTTGCCGTTGGTTTGTTTATTTACCCGGCCGTGTTGTCCACATAGTGTTAGCAAGCATGGCAGAGGCACCACGAAAGAGGGCGAAAAACTACAGTTTCCATCATGAATGGGAGGAGGAATTCATCTTTACCTTGGTAAAAGACAAGAGTGTGTGTATGTTGTGCCACCAGCCACAGGCACTGTCTAAGCGAGGGAATTTGGAGCGGCACCACAACACTAACCATCCGAAATTCAAAGACTGCTATCCACCAAAGAGCGCAATCCGCGCCAAAAAAGTTCAGGAGCTGAAAGTGGAGTTGAAGGCTCAACAGTCGCTTTTCTCACAACCTACGTCTTAAAGTAAGGCTGCAACTGAGGCGTCATTTCGTATTAGCCACATTTTGGCTAAACACAAGAGACCTTTTACAGATGGGGATTTGTTTAAGGAACTATTGACCGTCACCGCAGAGACTGTTTGCAGCACCTTCAAAAACAAAGAGGACATAAAAGCTGCATTCCGTGCTGTGCCTCTTGGTCCTACAACAGTGACACGAAGGATCGAGTTACTGTCGGATAACGTTGGTCAACAGGTGTTGGAGGACTTGTCACTCTGTGAATATTTTTCACTGCAGTTTGATGAATCGCTGGATGTAATGGACACGGCTCAGCTTGTTGTATTTGTCAGAATGGCTTTCCAGGACTTTACAACAAAGGAGGACTTCCTCACTCTTCTCCAATTAAAAGAGAGAACGAGAGGTGAGGATATTTACAACGTTTTTAAAAGCTATGTCCGTGAAAAGAACATCCCCATTCAGAAACTGGTGGCAATCACTACCGATGGGGCACCGGCAATGTGCGGTGTGCACGCTGGTTTTATAGCACTGTGCCGTAATGATCCGGATTTCCCCGACTTCATGAAGTATCACTGTGTGATTCATCAGCAAGCCTTGGCTGGGAAAGTTGTGGACTTTTCTCATGTCATGTCACTGGTGGTCAAAGTGGTAAACTCGATTCGAGCAAAAGCGCTTCAGCATCGCTTATTCAAGGCGTTATTGGATGAGCTCGATTCGGCGTATGGAGACCTGCTTCTGCATGCTGATGTCAGGTGGTTGAGTCGCGGAAAAGTGCTGCAGCGATTTGTTGACTTGCTGCCTGAGATTAAGACGTTTCTGTCGAAAAGGAACGAGGAGCACGAGGAACTTTCAACGGATGCGTGGCTACTGGACCTGGGGTTTCTGACGGACCTAACCGGAAAACTGAACTCGCTCAACCACGAACTCCAGGGAAAAGACCGGCACCTCCTCCACATGATCAGCGCAGTGAATGCGTTCAAGGCCAAACTCTGTGTCTGGACCACGAATCTGAGAAAAGGGACGCTGACACACTTTACAAACCTGGAAAAAATGTCACAGTCCATCAAAGACTCTTCTGACTTTCACCCTGAGCAGTACTGTGTGCACCTGGACAAACTGGCAGCGGAGTTCAGTCGACGTTTTGGTGAGTTAGAAATCATGAAGGATATTGCTGCATTTCTTTCAAACCCATTCCTGCCTATTAATACAGAGGAGGTTGCAGACCAATTCGAGAAAGCATTTGCTTTGCCAAGTGGAGTGGACATGGAGATGCTTGATTTGCAAAATGACATTGAGCTGAAAGCCAGGTCAAGGGACAGTGACTTTTGGGGACTTGTCAGCCGAGAGAAGTTTCCTCTCCTCAGTGCATGTGCACTAAAAGTGAGTGCCTACTTTGGATCGACCTACCTCTGTGAAATGGCATTTTCACAGATGAAAATCACCAAATCCAAGTACAGGAGCCGGCTTACTGACAGACACCTCACAGACTGCCTCAGACTGGCTGTCTCTGCTTATGAGCCAAACTACAAGGCACTCACAGACAGTGTTCAGTCACAGCCATCACACTGACTTGTCACATGAGAAATTTGTCAGTGTTGTAACTTCAGTTTATAAATAAAACCGTTCATATCCAGCCTGCTCATTGCAAAAGTGTTTTTTCTTGTTCATATTGTTCACAAAGTGTTTGATTTCATTCAATTACAATAAGGCCAAATATAAAGTTAAGTTGTAAGTTCAGTCTGGAGTCTGTTCTGTCTCTCAACGCCTCAATAGGTAGATCTTCGGGTCACCAAGGCAAAGGTCGGTGATCTTTGGCCTAAAAAGGTTGGTGACCACTGCTCTGGAGGGTCAGAGAGGTATCCCTCTGGAAGGTCAGAGAGGCATCCTTCTGGAGGGTCAGAGAGGGATCCCTCTGGAGGGTCAGAGAGGGATCCTTCTGGAGGGTCAGAGAGGCATCCTTCTGGAGGGTCAGAGAGGGATCCCTCTGGAGGGTCAGAGAGGGATCCCTCTGGAGGGTCAGAGAGGGATCCTTCTGGAGGGTCAGAGAGGGATCCCTCTGGAGGGTCAGAGAGGGATCCTTCTGGAGGGTCAGAGAGGGATCCCTCTGGAGGGTCAGAGAGGTATCCCTCTGGAGGGTCAGAGAGGGATCCTTCTGGAGGGTCAGAGAGGGATCCTTCTGGAGGGTCAGAGAGGGATCCCCTCTGAGTTGCTCCTCGCTGAGTTGCTCCTCCTGGGGTTACTTCAAACAGTTGACTCTCTGGGAGTTTCTCCTTTGTCTCCTCTGATGGTTTAGGTTGATTATAGGTGCTGGTCTGTGGGCATCTCTGAAGCCCTCTGTGACACTGCTTTTTAAAAGGAGCTATGCAAATGTACCTGGATTTGATATATCTCTTGCATGGCAGTTTGAGAGCCACTGCGTAGTGTCCCCCACTCTGAGTAGCCTGACGGTTCCTCTGTGTCCTCCAGAGACAAGGTGCTGGTGTGCCCCATGAAGTCGGCCCCGGTGCTGCTCACGCTGTCCGACTCCAAGCACGTGGTCCTGCCCGTGGACGACGACTCGGACCTGAACGTGGTGGCGGCCTTCGACCGGCGGGGGGAGTTCATCTACACCGGCAACGCCAAGGGAAAGGTGTGTGTGTTGGTCTGTTTGTGTGCGTGTCAGAACTGGGTCCGTTGCTGAGATCAGTATAACACAAGTATTTGAGTAGTGTTTAATTTGCTTCTTGGCATTGATGAGAGTGAGTGATTGGATTGATCACAGTGGTTGACATTAAACAAGTGCATATTATTTCATAGTATTTCCCTTGCTGTGTCTCAATACAGCTTTACTACATACTGTTTAGGATCAATTGTTATTTTAAACATCGGTATAGGTATTGGCCCAGAATATCAGAACTACTGCAATTTCATACTTATAGGCAGGGTAGGTAATGTTGTTGTGAAGCACTTTGTCATATCTGCTGAAACAAACTTCACATTCTGATAGTAACCATCTAAAGATTTGACAGTAAAATTAAATAAATCTGTGGGCGTCGCAGGACTGTAATAAACAGGACTAATCATTTCATTCGGACCGAACAAAATGATTGGACGGCATGCAGACCCAATGCAACGATTGAACGGACTGCTTGTTTGCCTGTCTACCTACCTCCCGGCAGTAGATAGGCATGTTAATGTGTTTTGAAGGAGTGGCTTTAAAGGGAGGGGGTGGGATATTTAGGTTTGAATCATTTCGAACTCGGGCCAACATGACTAGGTTTGCAAAACTTACCGACCCTGCCTTTAATACAGACTACCCAACTTCCTCCCTCAGATCCTGGTGTTGAACACAGACACTCAGGACCTGGTAGCATCCTTTAGGGTGACCACAGGCACTAGCAACACCACGGCCATCAAGTCCATCGAGTTAGCACGCAAGGGCAGGTGAGTCCATGGGCATGGGACCAAGGGAACCGAAATGTCTTTAAGCGCTTGTCTCATTGTCCGTGGCTACGAGGCGACTGAACTGATAACCATGTCGGAGCCAGGCGTTGTTAACCATGTCGGACCCAGGCGTTGTTAACCATGTCGGAGCCAGGCGTTGTTAACCATGTCGGACCCAGGCGTTGTTTACCATGTCGGACCCAGGCGTTGTTAACCATGTCGGACCCAGGCGTTGTTAACCATGTCGGACCCAGGCGTCGATAACCATGTCGGAGCCAGGCGTTGTTAACCATGTCGGACCCAGGCGTTGTTAACCATGTCGGACCCAGGCGTTGTTAACCATGTCGGACCCAGGCGTCGATAACCATGTCGGACCCAGGCGTTGATAACCATGTCGGAGCCAGGCTTTGTTAACCATGTCGGACCCAGGCGTTGTTAACCATGTCGGACCCAGGCGTTGATAACCATGTCGGACCCAGGCGTTGTTAACCATGTCGGACCCAGGCGTTGTTAACCATGTCGGACCCAGGCGTTGTTAACCATGTCGGACCCAGGCGTTGATAACCATGTCGGAGCCAGGCTTTGTTAACCATGTCGGACCCAGGCGTTGTTAACCATGTCGGAGCCAGGCTTTGTTAACCATGTCGGACCCAGGCGTCGATAACCATGTCGGACCCAGGCGTCGATAACCATGTCGGACCCAGGCGTTGTTAACCATGTCGGACCCAGGCGTTGTTAACCATGTCGGAGCCAGGCGTTGTTAACCATGTCGGAGCCAGGCGTTGTTAACCATGTCGGACCCAGGCGTTGTTAACCATGTCGGAGCCAGGCGTTGTTAACCATGTCGGACCCAGGCGTTGTTAACCATGTCGGACCCAGGCGTTGTTAACCATGTCGGACCCAGGCGTTGTTAACCATGTCGGACCCAGGCGTCGATAACCATGTCGGAGCCAGGCGTTGTTAACCATGTCGGACCCAGGCGTTGTTAACCATGTCGGACCCAGGCGTTGTTAACCATGTCGGACCCAGGCGTCGATAACCATGTCGGACCCAGGCGTTGATAACCATGTCGGAGCCAGGCTTTGTTAACCATGTCGGACCCAGGCGTTGTTAACCATGTCGGACCCAGGCGTTGATAACCATGTCGGACCCAGGCGTTGTTAACCATGTCGGACCCAGGCGTTGTTAACAATGTCGGACCCAGGCGTTGTTAACCATGTCGGACCCAGGCGTTGATAACCATGTCGGAGCCAGGCTTTGTTAACCATGTCGGACCCAGGCGTTGTTAACCATGTCGGAGCCAGGCTTTGTTAACCATGTCGGACCCAGGCGTCGATAACCATGTCGGACCCAGGCGTCGATAACCAGGTCGGACCCAGGTGTTGTTAACCATGTCGGACCCAGGCGTTGTTAACCATGTCGGAGCCAGGCGTTGTTAACCATGTCGGAGCCAGGCGTTGTTAACCATGTCGGAGCCAGGCGTTGTTAACCATGTCGGACCCAGGCGTTGTTAACCATGTCGGAGCCAGGCTTTGTTAACCATGTCGGACCCAGGCGTTGTTAACCATGTCGGAGCCAGGCTTTGTTAACCATGTCGGACCCAGGCGTCGATAACCATGTCGGACCCAGGCGTTGTTAACCATGTCGGACCCAGGCGTTGTTAACCATGTCGGACCCAGGCGTTGATAACCATGTCGGACCCAGGCGTTGTTAACCATGTCGGACCCAGGCGTTGATAACCATGTCGGACCCAGGCGTTGTTAACCATGTCGGAGCCAGGCGTTGTTAACCATGTCGGACCCAGGCGTTGTTAACCATGTCGGAGCCAGGCTTTGTTAACCATGTCGGACCCAGGCGTTGTTAACCATGTCGGAGCCAGGCTTTGTTAACCATGTCGGACCCAGGCGTCGATAACCATGTCGGACCCAGGCGTCGATAACCATGTCGGACCCAGGCGTTGTTAACCATGTCGGACCCAGGCGTTGTTAACCATGTCGGACCCAGGCGTTGATAACCATGTCGGACCCAGGCGTTGTTAACCATGTCGGACCCAGGCGTTGATAACCATGTCGAACCCAGGCGTTGTTAACCATGTCGGACCCAGGCGTTGATAACCATGTCGGACCCAGGCGTCGATAACCATGTCGGACCCAGGCGTCGATAACCATGTCGGCGATGATGTGAGCGGAATGTTCCTGTTGTTTGTGTGGTGACCAGTTCCCCTTCTGTGTCCAGCTGTTTCCTCATCAACACAGCCGACCGCATCATCCGCGTGTACGACGGCAGGGAGGTCCTGACCTGTGGCAGAGACGGGGAACCAGAGCCCCTGCAGAAACTACAGGACCTGGTCAACAGGTACACACACAGGCATACACACTACTGTGTGTAACAGTAGTGATGTATGTGGAGTGGAGCCGGTGTGTAACAGCAGAGGGTGTGTATGAAGTGTAAAGGATGTGTAACAGTAGTGGTGTGCGTGTCCTCCAGAACCCCCTGGAAGCGATGCTGCTTCTCTGGGGATGGGGAGTACATCGTAGCGGGCTCGGCCAGGCAGCATGCCCTCTACATCTGGGAGAAGAGCATCGGGAACCTGGTGAAGATCCTGCACGGCACCAGAGGAGAACTGCTGCTGGACGTGGCGGTAGGAACACTGTCCTCTCCTCATCTCCTCCTCTCTTCACCTCCCCATCTCTCCTCCACTCTCCTTTCCTCGCCTCTCCTCCTCCCCTCTTCTCATCTCCTCTTCACCTCCCCTCTTCTCCTCTCTCCTCCACCTACTCCTCCTATCCTCATCTCAATTATATGATATACTTCATTAAATTAGTTTTACTGGCCAATAGTGTGAAAATGGTTGATAAGCTGATAGTTGGCAACAAAGCCCTGCGTTCATAGTGTTTGAAGCCACCTACAGAGGTAAGTTCTGGGAGCAGACAGGATCCTGACGACACCAGTGGAACCTAAGGACGGGTCCCAGTCAAGCTAACACACTATTACTTACTTAGATATTAGCCAGCTCCAAATGTTAGTGTCCCAGTGATGGGATTTACATCCGTGGTTGCAGCTCACTAGAACGTTCTATTGCAGCATTACTCGTTGGTGGGAAACCAAGGATGCCAATAGCCTGGTATGGCGACCTACAATACCTGACCTTAGAAGACCCTGCCTAGCAGGTCCAGTCTTGACATAATGAACCTAACAAAGGACAATCAAGACTCCAGGAGGTGTAACATGGCTGCACAGCTAGTGGTTGATGATCCCATAGCTCTTCTCTACCCTTTTCAACTTACAAAAACATTTCCTGAACACAAAGGCACTGCTGGGTCCTTTCTGTTCCTTCACAACTATATTAGCAACACTAAGACTGGAAGAAAGGGTACCTAACCCTGACACTGGGCAAGGAATGACATGGTGTTCTATGAATTCTAAGAATCTGGTTGACAATTCCGCTGGAAGTCAAGAGTAAACAGAGTAGAAAGTTTCACATTTCATACGAAAACATTTTGATTTTGAAGGTAAGACATGATTTCCTCTTATCTGATGTATTCACAATATTAGTGTAATGAAAAGTTAGTGTAGTGTAATGTAAGATAGCCAGTCTATAGGTTACAATGTTCCTTTAATATTAAACCCAAGAGAAATGTTAGCTACCGTGAGCACCAAAAGTTATTGCACCATACCAATTCCTTACCTGAAATATTATTATTTTGGTTTGAGTGTTTGCTTGAAGAATGGTTTAATTGTACCCTCCTTCAATTTGTGGACGCTCCACTTTAAACCACTTTTGAAAAAAAAAAACCTGTTAGATATACTTGGACAGTTTAAAAACAGTGATAATCATGAGGGAGATGGGTAAGCACAGTCTCTTAGTTTGACATCTGGTTTCATATGGGAAACCCAGAATGCTCTGGACACTGTTAGCTGTCACGTCATTAAAGAGGGCAGTTCATGTTCAATGTGACTGTGGCCTTACTGGCCAAGGGACTCTTAGACTCTTCACGAGATTCCCCCTACTTTAGTGCGGGTTATATGAAATGATTCTGGCGTTCAGAGAGGGATACTAGCAAAGGTCAGACAATGATATCTAACCTGTGACCGTCAGGCTTCTCCAGCATGTCCCAGCACCCTGCCAGCATGTCCCAGCGCCCTGCCAGCATGCCCCAGCACCCTGCCAGCATGTCCCAGCACCCTGCCAGCATGTCCCAGCGCCCTGCTCCGTGTCCCTCCTTCCAGCTGTGGCAGCCTCAGCCCACTCTGGACGCCGTCGTGTCGGCTCTGTGGCGCGACCTCTGCCCGGGACGCCCCCCGGGGCCCCGCCACCCCCTGGAGCACATCTACTCCAGCATGTCCCAGCGCCCCGAGCTAGCCACCCTGCCCCTCTACTCCGTCTACTTTGACCCCGTCACCGAGCAGCTGCCCTGCACGGCGTCAGAAAGGCACAGTTTCAACCTGCGGCTGAGTGTGTTTGACTCGTGGGCCGACCTGGACAGGGAGAGCCAGAGAGTCCAAGAGAGGGAGTCAAAGAGGAGGCGCTTCGTGGCTCCTGGAGGAGGGGCCCATGCCAGGGGCGTCTGCCCGTGTAGACTAGACTGCTCCTGTAGACTAGACTGCTCCTGTAGACTGTCTCGCTTCGGAGCCTCCAGCAGGAGGAGAAACCCAACCCAAACTTGAAACATCTGATTTAACTGAATCGTTCTACTCTATTTCATTGAAGCAGTATTTAACTCATTCAAAAAATAAATAATGACCTAGGAAGCCTCATCCAAAATGCTTCATGGAAAATCTTTCATGTTTCAGTTTCTGATTTATCCAGGAAGCACAATACAGACACAAAGGCATCCAGACAGGCAAAATAAAATAAACAACCAAAAAGATTGTGTCAGATAAGTGGTTTAGTTGACTGTTTGAAATGCCTTTGACCCCTGAAGCCCCTCTGTTGACCCCTGACCTCCACAGTGGCACCCGGTGCGTCCCATCATCGCCTCCATCTCCAGCGGAGTGGTGTCCATCTGGGCCCAGAACCAAGTGGTGAGTGTCCCATTCCCAGCCCCTCCTGTCGGCCCTTGTCTGGGTAAACATGCCCCTAAAACCCTGCCTAAGATGCAGGAACCATTCCAAACTCACACCTGTACCCTACTCTGGGAACTAGTGAAAGTAACAAAGGTGGTCAAAACAAAACAAACAAGTAAATCAGCTGGTGGCCAAAACCAACCAATTCCAAACCAAAACCCCAATAGTCTCATAATAATACTTCTAGCAGCCAGTGCCAGTTCTAGCTGCATTGTGAGTTGTTGTTTTGGGTGTTCAGGAAAACTGGAGTGCTTTTGCCCCGGACTTTAAAGAGCTGGACGAGAATGTGGAGTACGAGGAGAGAGAGTCTGAGTTTGACATAGAAGACGAGGACAAGAGTGAACCAGAACAGACAGGTACACACACACACCACACACTGTCTTTCCATTATCTTTCTAGTGAAAGGATATTGATGCTGTGTATTTGTGTGTGTGTGTGTGTGTGTTAGGCGCGGATGCGGCCGAGGATGAGGAGGTAGATGTGACCTCTGTCGACCCCATCATAGCCTTCTGCAGCAGGTGACTGGAGGGGATTTGGGGATAGACCTGGTCCACTATTCACACCAACCTTGAAACCTGCTGAGAACTAAATCCTCCCCCTCTTCTATCCTCACCACCACTCCCACTCCTACCTCCACCCCCATCCTCACATCCAACCCTACCTACCTTCACCCACACCTTCTTCTCCTACCCTCACCTCCACCTGCCCCCCTATCCCTCCCCCCCCCCCCCCCCCCCCCCCCCCCCCCCCCCCCCCCCCCCCCCAGTGACGAGGAGCTGGAGGACTACAAGGCCCTGCTGTACCTGCCCATCGCTCCGGAGGTGGAGGACCCCGAGGAGAACCCGTTCGGCCCTCCTCCGGACGGCGCTGGAGGCGCCTCGCAGACGGCCCCCGCCGAGGAGCCCTCATCTGCGGGGGACGGCAAGAAGCAGCGGCAGCCCTCGTCCGAGGGGGGGCCGGCCAAGAAGAAGGCCCGCACCACCACCATCGAGCTGCAGGGGGTGCCCAGTGACGGTGAGGCCTTAAACGAGGACACACGCATCACACACGGCCCTGCAAACGTATTCAACCCCACTGAACAATTCGGTCATAAGCGCAAATCGAGTGAAATGTGATTCTGATCCAAATCAATACAAAATCCAAAGCTTCAGTGATGACTCCATGGCACCCAGTGCTGCTGAAGGGTGATCACACCCTGTAAACTAACCCCCCCTTCCCCTGTCCTCCTGTCCCCCAGAGGTGCACCCCCTGCTGGGCGTGAAGGGCGACAGCAAGTCAAAGAAGAAGACCGCGGGCCGTCCCAAAGGCTCCAAAGGTAAAGAGAAAGACTTCCCCTTCAGGCCCAAACCCCACAGGGGCGAGCGGCCCTACCCCTCGGACGGAGACGCGGGAGGAGGAGGAGGAGGAGGAGGGATGAAGGGCAGGATGGAGGGGGGCCTAGCCACAGCTGGTAAGGACCCGAGCTCCCTCTAGCCGCGCCTCATGGCTGGGAGCTACGCTAGGCTAGCTTTTCACGTTGCTTCACTTTGCCCCCCCCTTTCCCCCCCCTCCCAGCCTTCTCCAACACCCACATGCTGACTGATCCTGCAAGTCCCCTAAGCTAGACACCGGACACATGACCCCACCCCCTTGCTTAGCCCCCCCCCCCTCTCCCAGAGTGGGCGTGGTCAGTGCTGACTTCCTGTAGGCAGCGTCAGGTCCTCGTGGGCTCTCCCATGGCTAGCTTCACCTACTTCCTGCTTGCCCTTTGACCCTCCTGCTCCTGCCTGGCTCCTGCTCGCTCGTCGCAGGCGTGTGTGCTGTGTGTCTCCAGGTACGCTTCCTCATGTCCTCTGTGGGCCCCTGTGGCAGGCGCTCTTGCGGCAGGCGCTCCTGCAGGGCCGTGCGTCTAGCTTGATTGGGACGGGCGTGTACGTGTGAGGCGTGCTTAGTGGGATCTCCTGTGCGTACGATGTGCAAGCTGGTTTCCTGGGATTAGTTTGTTGTTATTGTTTGAACTCTCTCTCTCTGTATCCCGTGCTTATGTCATGTGCAACTTAAGAAGGCCCACCAGATGAATCCTAGTTGACTGTTTAAAAGCCGGAACACTCAATGCGTCATCGCCCCTCTGTATATTTGACCAGTGCCAGTAACTAGTCAGTGAACCATGAAAGGCTCTAGCAGCAAATGGTCCAGCTGAGCAGACGAATGGTTACTTGCATGATAACCAGTGTCACAGTGGCATCACCACGGTCCCTGATCCACTGGCGTGGTGTTACTGTACTGGTCCCAGGCGCTCTCTGATGCTTGTGACCTTTCCCCCCCACAGGAAATCTGGGTTCCCAGTCGTACAAGCAGCCTGATCTGCAGGGTCTGGATTGACGGGGCCCTGGTCCTGGAGAAGAGACGGCAGCCCTCATCTCTTCTCACCACTAAAGACTGTCCTCATGAACTCAGAATGCCCCCCTCCAGGATGATGAAAGACAGCCCGGAATCACTGGACCCTGGGGGGTTCTCCTTCCCCTGACCCTCAAGGATTGATGTCACTATGGTTACCTGGACGTTGAACTCCTCTCCTATGCGTGTACCTTGATGTTCAGTTGTACCTGTGTTCTGTGCGGGGTGCGGGATGTACAGAGCTCTGAAGATACTCCCTGCCTTTCATTACTGCGTCACCGTTTCTGTATAGGTGCTTTATACTTTTTTAATACATTCATTAAACCATTTGGATCTTTGGTGAGTGGAGCCTGTTTGTATGGGAGTTCTAGGTTATCAGAGTAGGCTGTGAAAGAGGTTATTGTTTCCCGTCAACCTAATCAAGTTCCCGTCTGTAGAACCTTCTGTTCCTGTAGAACCTGGTGTCCCTCTAGAACCAGGTGTTCCTGTAGAACCTGGTACCACTGTAGAACGTGGTCGTCATGAACGTGGTGAGGATAGGCCCTGTAAAAGTCCTCCCCTTCATTTAGTCATTTTTATATCCCCACAAGTACCTACATCACCACAAATCCAAACTGGAACAAACCTGTTCACTTCCCCTTCAGCCATCCAGTTCATTTTCAGTTTATATATATAATCTTAGTAAAATTAGACAATACAAAATACATGGCAAAGGAGGCCCAATGGATGGCATTAAGAGGTATCAGTGCATTTGCTGCTGGAGACCATTTCAGCATCTGCGTGTGTCTAGTTGTTCCACAGGGGGGTGCTGCAGCCACACTGCCAGTGAGGTTGCCGTGCAAAATGACATTGTGTCACACAACGACCACGAGACGGTACAAGCTCACATAACGGCAATAAGCAGTACGGGGAAGCACTAAGATGTTTGTCAGGAAGCTGTATGCTTGGAGTGTAGTTCTGTAACTCAATATGAGAAGTGAAAAACACTACTGCCTTTCGTTGTAAAACAGAGGTAAAATCTTTTTTTTTTTTAAAGAAGCATTCAAATGCACAAGTCTTAATTAAGCTTTTGACTCACTGGTTATGAACAGCAGTGCTCATATACGCTCCTTACAGTCACAAGGACGTCACACAGACATGCATAAATGATGCTCACTATTGTGACACATCGTGCCCCATTTCCTGTTTTTAGACGTTCAGATGTAACACATCCCTGGAACCTTCCCTCGTGATGAACTGAAGTGTTGCTGAACGACCACAAGGCAGATTGAGGGATGAGCTTACCCAACTGCTCATCCTTCAGAGCGCTTATATAACTCCGCTGTTGTTATGGTGACGGTGGGCTATGTTTGCTCCTGGACCAGTGCAGAATACAAGATGGTCGACGGTGTTGTTCATGGTGTTACTGTGAGTCTAGAAAACAAGGATAGCCGTCACTTCGATGGTCCGCTAATTCTTGTGTTTGAACAGGCCATTCGATGGGGCTTGGTGGATCTCCGTACCCATCTCTCCCTCCCTGCTTCCACCTGTTGTGTTGTTTTAATCCAGGGAGCTAGCAAGCTTGTCTCCTGCCCTGCTTTCATAGCTCCACAGGTCTTCGAAATAGGTTTCTTTAATGATTGAGGGTTAGAGGGGCTTGATTTGAAGTGAGGTGAACCCTGACCGAACCTGTTGGTCCTGGGAATCAGGACCTGGACTGTGCGTGTCATCATGGCCTCTGCAGCAGCTCCCAGCTCCATGAAAGCTGTGGTGACACAGAGCACGTCAGGCTCAGAGGACCAGAGAGCACGTCAGGCTCAGGGAACCAGAGAGCACGTCGGGCTCAGAGAACCAGAGAGCACGTCAGGCTCAGAGAACCAGAGAGCACATCGGGCTCAGAGAACCAGAGAGCACGTCGGGCTCAGAGGACCAGAGAGCACATCAGGCTCAGAGAACCAGAGAGCACATCAGGCTCAGAGAACCAGAGAGCACGTCGGGCTCAGAGAACCAGAGAGCACGTCAGGCTCAGAGGACCAGAGAGCACGTCAGGCTCAGAGGACCAGAGAGCACATCAGGCTCAGAGGACCAGAGAGCACGTCAGGCTCAGAGGACAAGAGAGCGGGGCCATATTAGCATGTGCCTCAGTACCTCATGCTTATGCATGTCAGGATGGTTCACACTACACTTACCAGAACAGCCTTGGGTTGAAATGTCTCACTAGATGCATTAGATCGGATGTTTAGATCCAGATCTGAATTCGTTCTTGGCTCATTTAATGTAGTAGGGCTATGAATATTACATGTATTGTCTGCGTTTTTTTATCATACCATTAAACCTGGTCTTGATTTGATCAAACCATTTGACTGGGATTCTGCATTGACAATAATTGTAATACCAGATCAGGCTGCAATCTGTCTTTAGTATGACCTCTCCTTTAACAAAGTAAAGACAGATCTGTTACAGGCACCCATTGTGCAACTTAGATCTCTAAACATTTTTTACAGTTTGTTCGCATAGCGGATGCTGCATGTAAAAGGACATATAAATAGAATACAGTACAGAAGGTTCAGTGGAAGGTCAAGGATCAGAAGTGCAGCAGTATTTCTGTGGTCAGAGTCAAGGGTTGGTCTGTATTTCCCAGACAAAGTTACTATGTCTCAGCTACCAGGCACAGTGATCAAAGCAGGACTAATATAACAGCACAGTGGTCTTAAATCCAACAACTGCCAGAACAAAACTACAAAATATAGTTATCTAATCGGCAAGCAGTTGCTGTGACTAAAACTGTGCACTTTTCGATCTCTCTCACCTTGTCTATAAGAACACAGCAGTCCAACAAGAATTGCATCAAAATATCACATAAAAAATAAAAAAAATCTATGGAGGAAGGAATAGGACTTGATTTCTCTGCCTAACGACAGTCAACTGTAACCAGACAGATGTTTTTTTCTTCTTCACCAAACACTATTTAACAACAAGAAACACAGGCAAAGCCATTTTTGTAGCTAATTAAAATCTCTTTATTACAACCACATATCCCAAAAAGTATTGTTTTGTCTGAAAAGTGAAAAGGTGCCAACCCGTACACACATACAGACATTGAAGTTGTGCAATGCTCCAGTCCCCACCACCGAGCATTTCTATGTTTCCTTTCATAAAGGAGAGCTATTTTCAGCGCTCTTAATCCTCACATAGTGGAGAAGGAAGCGAGAGGTAGGGAGAGGGAGAAGGAGAGATGGAGAGGGGAAATAGATGGAGAGAATACATCCTCCCCTTATTTTCATCCATAATGCAGGGTTGTGGAGTCATGCCGAGTGTGACACGGTGCACACATACACCTTGAGGAAAGATTTGTTTTTAAGACATCTGACATGCTTTATCTCTCACTCAATCTCCCCTTTTTGATTTCCCACCACCTCTCTCCTCTCTTTCTCCCTCCTTCAGTCTCTACGTTGCTCGCTTTCCTTCCTTCCCTCGATCTCCTCTCTCTCCTTTATACTTGATCTCTTTTACGCACTCGTTCTCTCTGCTCGTCAGGCAGACACTTGTCAGTCTTGCTGCGAGTGTGTGTGTGTGCCAAATGCACGCTGCGTGAAATAAGTTTTAATTATGTGATAAAACACGCAGTGCAAATAAGCTGTCTGTGATCTTTCGACATCAGGTGCAGCTAACAGGAGGATGCTATGAGCCACACAGCTAGTGACACTGTGGAGCGCTTTCTGTCTCTGTCACATACAGCCAACACTGAATGTAAACTAATGGATTTGTAAACATCCCTGAATACCATAATAACGCTTTGTTAAGAGAGTGTGCTTTACCGACGCCTGTGTGACCCTGACATGCGCATATACAACCCCCGAACCTTCCAAGCCACTAACAGAACACTTATGCACAGGTTTCAACAGAATAAGAGCAGTAGCAATACGGTTCAAAATAGCAAAATAATGTTAGTTTTACTGTTCACTCTGCTAAAATGGTAAACAAAGTCCGATACAGATTTTTTTTCTTTTTTGTTTACAAATTATAAAAACAAACAATTTCTCTCACGTTTTTGTGACTGTCACGAGAACAATATTTAAATATATCCAACACAAATATAACCTACAATACCTTTACTGTTTTTCGGCAAACCTCCTTTAAAAGCAATTTGCAATCGAACTAAATAGCGACAAACGTTATAATTATATCTACAGTCCACTGGCCGAAGTCCCCTTTGTGAGGAAAAATCTAATAATTATTTATATGTAAAAGAATGTGCAAAAGTTTTTTATGTCCTTCCTTGGCAGTTAGGGAATTTAGAAACCGCCTTTGCTGTCACCTTATAAGAAAGATCGAAGGTTGAAAGGTTTCCCCGGAACCAGTTTTATCCTTGATATGCAATACAACACATTTTGATCTGTGACACATGCTACAGTACTCTCCCATGAATATTACTGGGTGATCATTTGGGGATTTATATGCCTCATAGACAAATGTCAGAAAATCACATCTGTATAAACGCTAATAACTCCTTGACATTGTAACTAGTGAACATCAGTATGAATTCCCATTTTCTCCCCTCTCAGAACATCCCTGACAATCAGTTTTCAGGGAACTCAGTTTACTGTCATGGGTCGAGTTTAGCCTCTAGCTAAACAGCACACATGCCATTGGAGATTTTTACTTGATATGTCTAGTGTTGGAATGTGTCAGAGATCTTGTGGGGGTGCCCAAGGTGGATGGTGGGAACCAAGTTGTGTCACATCTGACAGGGGTCTGTTAAACTCCTGAGCCCAACCTGAGATTGAACACTGACAGAGCCATAGGAAGGAGCTAAACAGACATTTTTAAACAGTCCAGCTCAAAGTTTGTTCAAGTTGTCGTTCATTCTGAATGACAACTTAGCGTTGAATCTGTGTGTAAATGGTAAACGGGCCCAATGTAACGGTAAAAGTATATATAAAATCTTGCTTTTCTTGGTTTGTGTCAGCATATTGTTTGAATTCAACTTCTTCTCCCTCATTTTGATCATTTTATTTGACGCAGGTGTCATGATGCCATATAAAGAGTACGCACCTTACACGAGGAGGAGTGTAGGATTGCTTTGCGTGTTCAAGGGTAACAGGTCATCTTTTTCAGTTCATGAAACACTGCACTCCTCTGCGATGACTGTAAACTGAGTTTGTGTATCAAAAGTGACTGTCTGCGGTCAACAGTATGGGACATTGATTCAAATGGCCGTAACATTAATGCTACATACTTTACTGTGACCTCTTCGTAGAAGCCACCCTTAAAAAGTGATAGTGTTTAGCTTGATACATTTGCAGTTCAGTATTGCTTTTAGAAATCTCTTCCATTGGAGGCATGCCTGTACCTACAGGGGAGATTTCTCCTCAGGATCATCAGTGTGTTCTGTGAGATATCGAATGAACTCGCATCCTCTCCTTTAAGTACACACTTGCTGAAGTTCTTAAGTTGGTCATGCACCTACACACACTTCTCAAAGGTTCTCAACACAGTGACTCTTGCGCGTGTGCACACACACTCCCTCACTCCCTCACTCACTCACTCACTCACTCACTCACTCACTCACTCACTCACTCACTCACTCACTCACACAAACCTATTGGCTGAGTTTCTGCTGCCCAGGGTGTACAGTGCTGCTCTCTCCATGTCACACACACAGTCTGTGTTCACACAGTGGTAACAGTGAGCAGCGAGCTGGGACAAAGGATCTCTCCACTCCCCATCCTCGTTCCATGAGTCAGCAGCTCCTCCACCGTCGTCCAATCATCAAGCACCTTCCTGTTCCGCATGCGACTCAACTTCCTGTGGCTGAGCTCCAGGACCGTGTTGCTCCGTCCGTCTCCCAAAGCTCCGCCCCTTTCCCCACCTCCCCCCTGGGACCCGCCTTCCACCGCCTTGGAGACCAACCCCTCTCGTGTAGCCCCGCCCCTCGCGCCGACCCCGCCCTCTTTCCCAGCCCCGCCCCCGCGGGCTTGCTGCTGCTGATGTCGCTGCTCGCGGGCCAATAGGAGGTGCTCCCTCCTCTCTGTGCGGCTCCAGTAGCGGCCCCGGAGCATGTCCCCGTGGCTCTCCTCGTCCGTGCTCATCCCGCTGCGCTCGTCCGCCAGCCGCAGGGCCCGCTCCCTCAGCATCTGGTTCCTGGAGAGGCGTGGGGGGGTGGGAGCGGTGTTGAGGCTCTGGTTCTGGAGACCGCTCCTGGAGGCGGGAGCGCCGAGCGGCCCGGTCCCGGTGCCCACGTGGCCCTCCAGGGTGCTGTAGAGGCCCCCGCCGCCCCCAGAGCCCTGGGACTGGCGACTCGCCGGCTTGGGCCACGTGTCGTGGATGTCTCCTTGCTGGGGAGGGTGGCCCAGGGAATGGAAGCGAGCGTCTCTTTCCCGTTCCCGCTGTCCTTCTCGTTCCCTCTCTCGCTCTCGTTCCCTCTCTCGCTCTCGTTCCCTGGCAGGCAGCTCCATCAGAAAGCTCCTCCCGTGCTGCACCCGCCGGCTGTGTGCCAGCTGGTTAGCGTTGTTGTCGTAGCAGGGGCCGCAGGGCAGGGGCCCTGCTCCCCGGTGCTCCCCCAGCACGGGGGCATGCAGCTGGGGGGAAAGGGCCAGGCCGGCTGGGGGCTGGAGGCCTGGCTGCTCCAGCAGGCCCATCTCTAGGCCTCTAGGTGGCGCTGCCACCCCTCCGCAGTGGTGCAGCGTGGCGTAGGAGGGAGAGGCTGGGTGGCTGGCGCGCCGCCGGTATTCCTGGGGTGGCGGCCGGTGGTGGAGGGTCCGGCTCCTCCTTAGCGCACCCGCCGACACTGAGCCAGAATGCTGCAGCGCCGGTTCAGAGGGCCTCCGGTGGCCGGAGGGGGTACTGCAGGTGGAGAGGACGGGGCCAGGGGCTCCCGGGAGGGCCAGGGGGGCCAGAGACTGGGTGAAGAGGGAGCCACTGCTGGAGCTGTGTCTGTTCAGACACGGACGATCGGCCTTGCGGAACTGGACTGAAGATACCCTGGAGAGAGAGACAGCGAGCAAGAACACCAATATGTCTCAACGATTGCTCAATTTGAATCATTGATGTTTTAACATTATACAGAAACACAATTGAACCCATCCAGCAGTAGCGTCACATATATGTGAGCGTTCCAAAGTGGGCACCACAGCGTAATGTTGGATATATGTGATTCGAACATTCCAATTTTCCGACAAAAACTACACAACAAACGCTTTAGTATGTCTTCAGAATCTACCAATTAGAAGACTAGCAAGTAACATTAGCATCATAGTAGCACGTAGGTGTGGTAGCTGGCTAGCTTAGATAGCTGCCAGGCTAAGTTACCCAGCATTAAACTTGTAGCAATGCCATACTAAAGAGTTTGTCGCATAGTTTTTGTCTATTGGAAAATATTCAATTGGAATGTAAGAATCACATATTTGTGATGTTACACTGGGGAACCCACATTTGAACGATCACATATTTGTGACGCTTCTCATTAACTGGTTAATGGGTTAATCTACTTTCTAAATAAAACCAACAAAGGAATTTGAAAAGTTAATTTGGCATTTTTATGTGCAAAATTAGTAGGGAAATGAAAGAAATCTAAAGGAAAACATCTGTTACCTGAAGAGTCCGCGAGGTGGAGGGGCTGTGAGGCCTCCCATCCCCAGGGGGGCGCACTGGAGCTGATGCTGATGCTGATGCTGGTGCTGGTGCTGGGGCTGGTGCTGGGGCTGGACAGTCAGGGTCTCGGGGATGGCCTCCAGCAGCTCTCTGTGGTTCTTCTGGCAGCTGTCCCTGCGCTCTCTTCTGTCACAGGGCTCTGGGGCGTGCAGGCGGGCGCTGTACAGCCGCATGCGCGTCTCCAGCATTCTCTGGAAGCGGCGGAACTCTCCGGTGCTCACGCTGTAGAAGCCAGAGTCGCTCAGCTCAGAGGAGATGAAGGACTCGGACGAGCCCCCGCCCTGGGGCCCCGGCGCGCCCCCCCGCAGGCCCTCATCCAGCCCCCCCTCCTCCGTATCCAGCCCTGAGAGCTCCCCCTGGTGGATGCTGCCGTCCGTCCAGCCCAGGCCACTGTCCAGCTCGTGGTGCAGGGGCAGGTAGCCCAGGGACTTGTCCAGTATCACATCCTCATCCTCTGTCTGGGGACGGAAACACGCTTCAACATGGAGGTGGTGATGGCACAGCACTTAATACATCACCACAGTACACCACCACACACTCACACACTATTATACAATGCATGCTTACACATACATAAGTATAAAACATGCCGATACACTGTACACACACACTCACTCACCCACACACATATACATATACACTCACTCTCACACACACAAACACACACACTCATACACACACACTCTCTCACACACAAATAGTGACCTGGCTGTGGAAACTGCTGGGTTCCTCCAGGTTGGCGTTGCAGCAGCCAATCAGACAGCTTTGTCCTTTGGGCACACGGTTCGACAGCTCTGGATCCTGAGAGAGAAGAGGAGAGAGGGATGAGGAGGGAGAAAAGAGGAGAGAGGGATAAGGAGGGAGAGAGTGATGAGGAGGAGGGAGAGGAAATAGGGATGAGGAGGGAGAGAAAAGGAGAGAGGGATGAGGAGGGGAAAGAGAGAGCCTTCTTAATTAGGATCTGTTCCCTCACAACGAAGGACAGACATCTAACTTGTATTGTAGAACCTCATCAGACCTGTCTCCCTCCAGTCTGTCCTCTTTTGGAGATGAACTGGTTACAGTGCTTTAGAACCAACTTATATCTCCCTCAAGTACCACTCACTACTAGTCCTCTAACCCTGCTCTGAAAGGGAGGCTGGTGTTAGTGTACGGAGGAGAAATAACCAGGGAGGCTGGTGTGTGTTTCCCTCCTCTGCTCCTCCATTCTCAGCATCTGGCGACACACCGTCTACTGAACACGTGAGTGTGTTTGTGAGAGTGTTTGTGAGTGTGTTTTTGAGTGTGTTTGTGAGTGTGTTTGTGAGTGTGCAAGAGCAAGAGCGTCTGCAGGAGTGTGTGCGTCCTGAAGTAGGCTAGCCTGAGGTTCTAGGTGTTGTGTTAGTCTGTGTGCACTGGTGTTGTGTTAGTCTGTGTGCACTGGCGTTGTGGGAGGCTGTGTGCACTGGCGTTGTGGGAGGCTGTGTGTGTGATGGTTTGTTGTCTCGGGTCCCGGGGCATAACAGCTACATAAATAATTCCAGATTGAACTGAAGGAATGCGTCGTTATCCTCCCTCAATTCTACCAAATACTTTATTTCACTCCGGGAAGATGTTAAAACACAACATGATGCTGCATTTTTTATTTTATCTATAAAACCGGTGGAAAACATTGTGTTCATCTTAAAGGGATGTTCAAAAATAACAATAAAGACTTTCTGTGTGAGGCTCATTGTGCCAAATTCTGTTAAGCTGTTTGAGCATTGTTTAAATGTTGTTTGAACGTGCCCAGACAGAACAACACTGTCCCAGTGTTGTTGTAAACTCTCCCCTCCGGCTTCCCCACACGCACACACACATACACACAGCTGCAGAATTTCATGTAGACCTAGATTTTAGAAATCGCCACCGAAACATTTCATGAAGTAGCCTTATTCACTTCCAATCGATAAGCCTATGGGCAACGAGAGTGGAAGTCACAAGGGGGAGGGGGTATGCCCCCTACTCTGTTTACTCTGCGGTACTGCACGCGACCGCCACCTAAGCCTGCATTTTCTTGCATTACATTATTATCATTAGTAGGCAGGCTATTTTTTTTCTTCTTTTTTGTGCGGGGGGGTGTCCTTTTTTCAGGCCAGAGCAACTGCCCTTCAAAATTCCTGTGCACGTCCCTGTTCTAAAGTACAAACATGACATGTTGTAAAGTACAAACATGACATGTTCTAAAGTACAAACATCACATGTTATAAAGTACAAACATCACATTCTAAATTGTTGCCTGCCTCGCAGACATCTCCGCCTGGATGACCGAGCACCACCTCCAGCTGAACCTCGCCAAAACAGAACTTCTCATCATCCCGGCTAAACCCTCCATCTCCCACGATCTGTCAATCACCCTGGGATCTGAGACGGTGACCCCCTCATCCTCTGCCAGGAACCTTGGGGTTACCATGGATGACGAGCTCTCCCTCACGGCCCACATCGCCGCAGTCTCCCGGTCTTGTAGATTTACCCTCTACAACATCCGGAAGATCAAGAGATACCTGTCTGAGCACTCCACCCAGCTGCTAGTCCAAGCACTGGTCCTCTCTAAGTTGGACTACTGCAACTCGCTGCTTGCTGGTCTCCCAGCATGTGCAACCCGCCCTCTTCAGAGGATTCAGAACGCGGGCGGCCCGCCTGGTCTACAATCTACCCAGACGCTCCCATGTTACCCCGCTCCTCATCTCTCTCCACTGGCTACCCATCAACGCCCGTATCAGATTCAAGACCCTGGTAGTGACCTTCCGAGCAGTGAACGGGACTGCACCCATCTACATCAAGTCTCTCCTGCAACCTTACACCCCCACCCGTCACTTACGGTCTTCTTCAGACAACCGCCTGGTGGTCCCACCGCTCAAGACTGCCCGGTCCCAACACAAGCTCTTCTCCTGCCTGGCCCCCCAATGGTGGAACCAGCTCCCCACCTCCATCAGGGACACTGACTGTCTCCCCACCTTCAAGAAAAGGCTCAAGACGCACTTGTTCCGGGAGTACAACGGCACTTAAGAATGCTTGGCTGGACTTGTTAGTTAGTTTCCTCCAGGATCACAATGACTCTTATTGAGTGACTTGTTGCTCTTTTAGGTTAGATATATCGAAGTTAAGTCTTGTACTCGCTGTGAAATATTTTACTGTTGATTGTTCTTCCACAGGTACAGTCCTGCACTTTTGTGGTTCATGTTGTTTTAATTTGTAACTTGTATAACTGCATGCTCTTATGGGTCTTCCCTTTTGGCACTTGTTTAGCTTTTTCACAATGTATGCTTCATGTTTTGGCTACTTGCAATGTTTGGGACTATCTCGTTGTTATGATCAGTGACCTATGCTCTTTTGTAAAGCTCTCTCTTGGAAGTCGCTTTGGATAAAAGCGTCTGCTAAATGAATAAATGTAAATGTAATGTAAATTATAAAACAATTGGGTTCTGTTGACTTATTTAGCTGTTTCTGATTGGACGACAGACGTTCCATGAGTTGAAATATCCCACGACAATCCAACTCTGACTTTTCACAATAAATCACTCCGCGATTAAACATTCGCGTTGATACAGATAAGTAACATAACAACAGGGACGAGTCAAAGCGTCCATTTACAATTTTGAAAGACTTAAAAGCTAACTTGTATTTACAACAATGAGTGACTTCAATATTTATTTTTACCTATTTGAAAAATGTTTATTTTCTGTATGTAGTGTGTCAGTGTCACTCATCTTACATCCCATTCGCTATTCAGCTCGCTAGTCAATCTACTTCAGACAGTCTGCGGCCAACACGACAGTAGCAACAACTGTACACATGGCCGATTATTTTCTTCTTAAAAATCTTGATTTTATTTGGGGACAATGACATGGTTCGATAGCTGGCTAGTCTTGTTGTTAAACATACTGTCAAATTATAATGGCCGGGTTTCCCAGAATCGTTAAGAAGCTCTTAACGCAGAGCTTCTTAAGAACGTTCTAAGAGCGTTCGAGAGCGTCCTTAGAACGCTCATAAGAAGCTCTGAGCGTTAAGAGGTTATTAACAAATCTGTAAAACCCGGCCAATAACTGTTTGGAGAAATTGTCAACTTTGATGCGGTCATCTCACATCCATTTGCTGTAGGCCTACTGTATTCAGCTCGCTCCACTGGCTGCGGCCGTATGGCCACTTTGTTCGTGAAAATCTTGATATAGATTTTGGGACAGTGATGTGGCTGGTTAGCTAGCAAATCTTCTTGTCAAAAATACTGTAAAATTACATTTACTGTTTGTCAACCGTACACAATGTTATTGCCTTTGAATCTTGCTAGCATAACGTTAGCTTTCGGGCTAATAGCTCAGCTGACGCAATGGAACTACGGCACTCGGCTTCCGACCTCGTGGCTACGGCCGAACAGCACCAGTGGGAATATCCCTTACCAACCCCACTCGCACGAGTACTATATTGGTTGAGTACTACTGGAGATAGTCTCACACAGACACACCTTTTTCATTCTGTGTATTACTGTAACATTACTGTAACATTACTGTAACATTACTGTAATTTAGATAAGCCAAGAGTGAAGTCATTTTGCGAATGAGATTTTTCACCCTTTTAAGCCTTTTTGTATGTATTAGGGGGTATCCCTCCAAACCCACAATCAATGTACACCTCAATGTACACCTCCATGCTGATGATGCAGGAGGAGCAGTGTAAGGCCTGGGGTGGATGGATTGCTGCCATGTAGAGAGCAGATATCCTCACATGGTGTCAGGGCGATTATAGAGGAGAGAGGTGTTATCTAATGAGTATTTATACCTGTCACAACCAATCGTCATGTCATCAAAAATAGTGTGTGTGTGTGCAACTGTTGTAAATTCAAATGCCTGCCGGACTATGCTCGGCCAAGATTGTGTGTGTGAGAGAGAGCCTGTCTACTAGACCCCGTTGCTGCCTGTCCTGGCTGTGTGGACTGGTGCCTGTGTAACGGAGTTAGAACCTGTGAAACTCACTGCTCAGGTATGTATCAGGCCACCCGCGTCAAGGAAGAGCTAGCTTTTCTTTGGCGTAGTTGGTAGTGGTCGGGCTTGGCAAGTCAGAGGTTTTGTGTTCGAGCCCAGCGAGTGGCGAACGACACTTTGTCGAGACGGAGCGTGGCTACATCCGTTACATACCCTGTGTGTGTGTGTGGGAGGGGTGGCTCCTGTGTGTGTGTGTGTGTGTGTGTGTGTGTGTGTGTGTGTGTGTGTGGCTCCTGTGTGTGTCTCACCTGGTAACCAACAGGCTCCGTATCTTGGATGTGGTGGGGGACCCTGGGAAGGTAGTCGTATCTGTCTCTGGGCAGGCTCATGTGGTCTCTGTGGTCTCGAGGCAGGCTCATGTGGTCTCTGTGGTCTCTGGGCAGGCTCATGTGGGTGCAGCAGGGTCTGAACCAGGAACACTGAACACGTCAGGACTCATGTCTGTGTGTGTGCCTGCATGTCATGCGTGTGTGTGTTTGTGAGTGTAAAGGTGTACATGCACACCAACGTGTGTCTGAGGGAGCGGACACATTTACTGTGTGTGTGTGTGCATGTGTGTATTTGTTTGTGTAAGTGCATGTGCATGTGTATATGCGTGTATATGTGTGTACATGTGTCTGTATGTGTGTTTATCTTTATAGATATGTGTGTATACATGTGTATGTGTGTATACATGTATATGTAAAAAAAAAAAAAGTGTATTCATGTGTGTACATTTATAAGTATATACTGTATGTGTGTGTATATAAGTGTTTAAATGTATGTGTATTCATGTGTGTATATGTGCGTGTATGTGTAAACATAAGTGTAGGTGTATACATGTGTGTAAATGTGTGTGTCCTACCTGTCCTGGTAGGCAGCGCTGGCTCGGGGCACGGTTCCTCCCAGACTCCTGAGCGGCAGGGGGAGGTGCTGGGCTCCGGGGGGGAGGAGCTGGGCTCCGGGGGGGCGGAGCTCCCAGTGCTCCGTCTGCGTGCTGCAGTCCTGCTGACACTCCCCCCAGTGGCCTCCCCGGATCTGCAGCGTGATTGGCTGCTCGTATGTGGCCAAGATGCGCAGGGCATCTCGTTTGCCAAGGTGGGTCAGGTCCCGCTTACCCACCTGACAGAGAGGGGAAGAAGGGGGAGAGAGAGAGAGAGAGAGGGAAGGACAGAGGGAGGGACAACAGGGAGAGAGGACCGAGATAGGAAGACAGAGAGGGAGGGGGAGGAGAAAGAGAGGAGAGAGGGAGACAGCGAGGGGGAGAGGACAGAGATAGGGAGACAGAGAGCGAGAGAGGGGGGAGGAGAGATAGGGAATGGAGGAAGAGGGGGGAGACAAAGAGAGGAGAGAAGGGGGGAGGAGAGAGGAGAGAGAAAAAGGATATCACGATGTACTAAAAAAGGAAGTGAAGGGTCATGTTCAGTTTTCTGGCATTACATTTACATTTATGGCATATACGGGATGGTTAAAGGGATATAGACATGACATTCTGATATCTCTGTTTAAAAAAGGCTGCTGCTCTCTCCAAAGTCAGAGATGAATACACCTGGAGCAGGGGTGGAGCCAGACGTTGTAAACCTTCAGGGCTTAGCCTCAACCTAGGACCTAGTCAAAGTTTGATGTGAGCTTAAATTGAAACTTCCACAGGGAATGCACAATTCCGCAAATTATTTTGCACATTAGCATTTATTTATTTTTGCATTAATTTGAGCCCAAAATGACAACTCAATTCCTAACATTGACAACATTCAGGGCTCAAGCCCCACTCCCCCACTCCGCCCTGGAGCCCATGACCTGGAGTCTCCTCCGCTCCGCCCTGGAGCCCATGACCTGGAGTCTCCTCCGCTCCGCCCTGGAGCCCATGACCTGGAGTCTCCTCCGCTCCGCCCTGGAGCCCATGACCTGGAGTCTCCTCCGCTCCGCCCTGGAGCCCATGACCTGGAGTCTCCTCCGCTCCCCCCTGGAGCCCATGACCTGGAGTCTCCTCCGCTCCGCCCTGGAGCCCATGACCTGGAGTCTCCTCCGCTCCGCCCTGGAGCCCATGACCTGGAGTCTCCTCCGCTCCGCCCTGGAGCCCATGACCTGGAGTCTCCTCCGCTCCGCCCATGAATAACACTAACTCTCCGTACACTAAGACCTGGAGTCTTCTCGAGTAAAACATCAACCAAACTTCTCTTTTACTTCTCTTTACTACCCCCAACATAAGACACAGACACACACACACCACACCAATAGGTACACACCACACCCTGCAAACACTCAACCTGTTTTTCATCTGCAGCTGATCTTGCTGCTGTGTGTCGCCCACTCATTTGTGACACACACACACACAGACACACACATACTGCTGTGGCCTGCTTACAGTCGGACACATGCGGTGTATTCTTAACTATAGCACACATCACCACCAACATGAGTCACCTACTGTATCACACACGTCCTCTCTCTGGGGGGGAGAAGGGGGAGGGAGGTAGAAGAAGAGAGTTTGTTGTTTAGGTTTGTCAAGCCTTTATTTTAGGACTTCATAATCAAATCAGCAAGATCGGACTGTTTGGTAATAACATTTAAAGAGAAAGAGAGTGAGTGTGTGTCTGTGATGGAGAGAGACTGAGGCCGAATCCAAATACTCCCCCTTACCCCTTCCCCTTACCCCTTCCCCTTAATTTACCCCTAGCCCTTGGCCCTCGAAAGTAAGGGGTAAGGGCTACATAGCTCTAGGAAATGGGACGCCACTTGGTTACAGGTACGTCGTCAAGCACGTATCTATATCTCCAAAGCAAGTAGTGTTATGCACTGATATTAAACTAAATTTGCTGCTAATGGAGTTTACTTAAAACTGTAGACATGCTAGTCAGAGAAATGCGGGACTATTGTGCAATTGAGAACTGTAACATTAGCGTACCAAACTAGCGATTTTTTGAAACGTCAATTAGGAAAATGGTTGCAAATATATATGTTCATGACTGTATATAACACAAAACAAGACTGTCATATTTTTTTTTTATTAATTAAGCCGATAATATAACATTTATCGGACTCTCTGGATGATTTGGTCGCCTTTGTTGCCGGTCGCGCAGTTTTCACATAGTTCAAGTTCAAGTCTTTTATTTGTCAGGTGCACAGAGCAACACAAGGTTAGACTGGGCACTGAAATTCTTAAGACAAGACAACGCAAGCACTTGGCATAACATAACATATAAGTACACAGAACAAATTTACATCTATGCTGAGCTTAGATAAGTGAACTTCCTAAATATACAGATAGCAATAAATAAACGACTATACTAACCCTAACACTAAAACTTCCTAAATTACAGATAACAATAAATAGTACGCTATACTAACCCTAATACACAAAAAAAAAAAAAAAAAAAAAAAAAAAAACCTGTTACAACTCTATAAACTAATCTAACCTAAATGGAGTACAGTGCAGTAGTGCAAATTTACAGATCAGTGACTTTGTCAATGACCAAACAGGAGCCTGGTGGCGAGGTACAGTAGTGCAATGTTACTGAAAGAGCAACCAGTAGCTGAAAGTGACAGTGTATAAGTGACTAGTGTGCAGTAAAAATGTCCATATCAGTGTCCATTGAGAAGCCTGATGACCCTTGGGTAGAAACTGTTGTCCAGTCTGCGTGTGCGCGACCGGATGCTGCGGTAACGCCTGCCAGAAGGCAACGGGGTAAAGAGACTGAAGGATGGGTGGGAACAGTCTCTTAGAATCCTGCTGGCTTTCCTAAGGCAACGTGTGTGGTAGGTGTCCTGTAGGGCTGGGAGCTTCCTGCCGATGATGAACTCAGCAGAACGGACCACACTTCGTAGGGCCTTGCGGTCCCGGTCTGTGCAGCTCCCATACCACACTGTGATACAACCAGTCAGAATGCTTTCTATAGTGCATCTGTAAAAGTTAGTAAGGATGACTGAGTCCATACCAAACTTCTTCAGTCTCCTCAGGAAGAAGAGGCGCTTACGGGCCGTTTTGACCACCTTGTCCGTGTGAACAGACCAGGTGAGGTCATTGCTGATGTTCACCCCGAGGAACTTGAAGCAGCTGACCTTCTCCACTTCCGATCCATTGATGAATAGGGGTGCATGCTCCTCCTCCTGCCGCCTCCTAAAGTCCACAATCATCTCCTTGGTCTTGCTGATGTTAAGAGAGAGGTTGTTGTCCTGACACCATGATGTCAGGGTGTCAACCTCCTCTCTGTAGGCTGACTCGTCACTGTCAGAGATGAGGCCCACGATGGTTGTGTCGTCAGCAAACTTAACGAGGAGGTTGGAGCTGTGCGTAGCCGCACAGTCGTGGGTGAACAAGGAGAACAGGAGAGGGCTGAGCACACAGCCCTGGGGGGTGCCTGTGTTGGTGATCAGTACAGATGAAGTGCGGTCACCGATTCTCACCACCTGTGGCCTCCCCGTCAGGAAGTGGAAGATCCACTTGCAGAGGGAGGTGCTTAGTCCCAGGTCCACAAGCTTGGAGACCAGTCTGGAGGGGATGATGGTGTTGAATGCAGAGCTGTAGTCAATGAACAGCATCCTCACATATGTATTCCCCTTGTCCAGGTGGGAGAGAGCGGTGTGCATGGTCAGAGCGATGGCATCGTCTGTAGACCTATTGGACCGGTATGCAAACTGCATAGGGTCCAGTGTGGGGGGCAGCGAGGAGCAGATGAATGATTTGACTAGCCGCTCGAAGCACTTCATGATGATAGAGGTCAGTGCTATTGGGCGATAGTCATTCAGACATGTGACCTTGGTGTTCTTGGGCACAGGGATGATGGTGGTCCTCTTGAAGCAGGTGGGGAGTACAGACAGGTTAAGGGAGAGGTTGAAGATGTCACTGAAGACCCCTGCCAGCTGGTCAGCGCAGCCCCTAAGGGCCCTACCTGATATGCCGTCTGGGCCAGGTGCCTTGCGAGGGTTGATCTTCTTAAAGCATAGCCTCACCTCAGCTACAGTTAGTGTAGGCACACCACTGGCTTGGCCTTCAGGTAGCTCCACTGCAGGGGGTTCACTGTCCCTCTCAAAGCGAGCGTAGAAGGAGTTCAGCTCGTCTGGCAGTAGGACAGAAGACTGGGTCTCATATAGCCCTAGGTTTCAAGTAAGCTCCCGATCTTATTTGGTTTTAAGGGGTGTATACCCCTTAGTCTTAGCCCTTCCCCTAGCTCCAAAAGAGTATTGGGACACCAGTAGCTCTCACGGGAACGCGCAAAACTAAGGGGAAGGGGTAAGGGGAAGGGGTTAGGGGGAGTATTGGGATTTGGCCTAAGATTCTGTGTGTGGTTGTGTGTGGTTGTGTGTGGTTGTGTGTGGTTGTGTGTGGTTGTGTGTGGTTGTCCACATGAGCGCCAAATGTTGTCTTTCACACTGATTTCTCTTGACATGCAATCTAGAACATGCTCAACCGAGCACATGCTGTAGAGCACAGACACTCTCTCTCTCTCTTTCTCTCTCTCTCTCTCTCTCTCTCTCTCTCTCTCTCTCTCTCTCTCTCTCTCTCTCTCTCTCTCTCTCTCTCTCTTTCTCACTCTCTCTCTCTCTCTCTTTATCTGTCTCTTTCTCTCTCTCTCTCTCTCATTAATATAGCTGCACTATCCAAATACAGTACGTAAATGATCTGGTCAACTCTCTCTGTCCCCCCCCCCCCCTCTCTCTCTCTCTCTCTCTGTCTCTTTGTCTCTCTCTCATAAACACCCACTGCAGGCCACATGCTCATAGGCACAAAATGGCTCTTGAGCACAGAGACTCGATGAGAGAAGGAATATTACTGTAACATACAGGGAGGTTTCCCCCCTGGCATGGAAAGAGAGAGCGAGAGGTGAAGAGATGGTGCGTAAGGAGGATGGAGAACGGAATAGAATGAAAGGGAGAGAGAAGAGGAGCTGGAAATATAGATTATAAGAGAAAGAGGGGGCAGTGAGAGAGAGAGAGAGAGAGAGAGAGGGAGAGAGGGGGAGAGAGGGGGAGAGAGGGGTGGAGGGACAGATGGGCAGGGAGAGGGAGACGGGTTGATAAGGGGATGAGATGGAGATGAGATGACAGACAGATCTGTTGAAAGTATGTGCGACTGACACACACAGGGACCCAGAAATAAGTAATGGAAGAAAAGAGGGAGGAAGAGGAGAGGAAAGTAGGGGAGGAGGGAGAGGAGAGGAGAGAGGAGGAGAAGGGAGGAGGAAGAGGAGAGGAGAGGAAAGTAGGTGAGGAGGGAGAGGAGAGGAGAGAGGAGGAGAGGGGAGGAGGAAGAGGAGAGGAGAGGAAAGTAGGGGAGGAGGGAGAGGAGAGGAGAGAGGAGGAGAGGGGAGGAGGAAGAGGAGAGGAGAGGAAAGTAGGGGAGGAGGAGAGGAGGAAGAGGAGAGGAGGAGGAGGAGAAGAGGAAGAGGAGAGGAAAGTAGGGGAGGAGGGAGAGGAGAGGAGAGAGGGAGGAGAGGGGGAGGAGGAAGAGGAGAGGAGAGGAAAGTAGGGGAGGAGGAGAGGAGAGGAGAGAGGAGGAGAGGGGAGGAGGAAGAGGAGAGGAAAGTAGGGGAGGAGGAGAGGAGGAAGAGGAGAGGAGGAGGAGAAGAAGAGGAAGAGGAGAGGAAAGTAGGGGAGGAGGAGGAAGAGGAGAGGAGGAGGAAGAGGAGAGGAAAGTAGGGGAGGAGGAGAGGAGAGGGGGAGCCACATCTCTCAGTGATGTTGGACGGGCAAAGCTGTCACTGCTTGTAACCATCAACCGCAGTTACAAGAGGGTGTCACACACACACACGCATACACACACACACCACAGACACACTAAAATGCACACACAGTGACACAAATCCTCCCCTGTAGCATACACTCTAGCACACACACACACAAACCACACACACAAATGACGACAAGACATTTGCTTTCTGTCAATCAGATGGAAGCAAATGGTTTCCTTCTTGGTTAACTAACTGCACTCTCAAAACACGCTTCCCAACTACGC